>NC_091746.1:69056188-69256188 GCF_043380555.1 Nothobranchius furzeri | reverse complement strand
TGTGGTCTCCACAGGACAACATACTCGCTGGGTTACCGACAAGTGAGCCGAGCGGCGTCACCTTCACATTTCTACCCAGAATGCTGCCCAGGCTGGCAAAGATTACACTCCCACCACTGCAACCAAGGTATCTTCCAGTGTGTGTGTGTGTGTGTGTGTGTGTGTGTGTGTGTGTGTGTGTGTGTGTGTGTGTGTGTGTGTGTGTGTGCGTGTGTGTGTGTGTGTGTGTGTGTGCGTGCGTGTGTGGCACTCTCTTACTTCACAACTCTGAACGTGTGTTTAATGAGGAGCTAAGGAGACGGTTTAGGACTGAAACGACTAGACAGAAAGCAGAGAGGTTGACAAGTTTTAGATAAAATTAGCATCTTGGAAAATTCCTGCTGACCCATATTTTAACTCTTGGATTGATCAAAAACATTTACACGACTAACTGTAGAAAATGTAAAATCATGTTAGCTCCTGCCGTGTTCTAGCTCAGCACCCGAGCTTTAGCTATTCCTGTGTCTTCAGAGGTCAGCTGGCGCTAGCAGCCATCTTGAATGAGTTTCACTCCAAAAGGCTGACTGGTTTCAGACGAACAGCCCAAGAGCCAGCGGTTCGTCCGATTAGCTTGTGGCAGTTGATTAAAGGAACTCATTATTTGGTGAAAGAAGACGAAGCTGTGACTGATCGGTTTGTGTTTTTATCGTCCTCTGCAGCCACGTGTGCAGAACCTTGTGTGAACGGCGGTACCTGCCTCAAACCCAACAGATGTGCCTGTCCTCTGGGCTGGAAGGGACCTCAGTGCCAAACGGGTACCCACAACTCCTACTGAGACTCACTCGCACAGTGACACACACGTCTGTTTGCACGCACCTCAATTCACGTTTGGTTTTTACTAATCTGTCAGATGTGGACGAATGCAGCGGGAGGCAACGATGCTCCCAGGAGTGTGTGAACACAGCTGGGAGCTACAGATGTGCGTGCAGAGACGGCTTCAGGCTCGCCGGAGACGGCTGTTCCTGTCAAAGCCTTCCCTCACCTCCACCTCCACCTGCAGCTCCAGCTCCATCCTCCAGCAGCCAGACAACAATGGGTGGTCATGCTGAAGCGGGTAAATGAGTGTGTGTGGAGCATGGACGTCATTTTCGCTTTAGAAGTGGGGGGGACACAGGGAGTGTGTGTGTGTGGGGGGGGGGGGGTATCTTTACAATATGCTCTAATAGGAAACAGGCTTCAACACAAATGGTTGTTTTCCACTTGGTCCTAGAGCTCAACCAGTGTCAATTTAATATAGTGTAATATTGTTTTTGGATGGTAAAAAGTGCAGGGGTCAAAACTTGACTTTGGAAAAAGTGTGTGTATGGGGGGGGGGGGGGGGGCATGTCCCCCCTGTCCCCCCCCCAAAATTACGTCCATGGTGTGGAGTGAGTATAATTTTGTATAATTTTGTTTTCTGCAGCAGGACAGAAGAAGGAAACATGGCCAGCTTCGCGGTCCATTATTACTTTTGGTACGCGCTATGCCACTCTCAACTCGTACCGTGAGTAATAATGCACTGCGACTGGTACCGACTGCAGACGGCTGTCGGATGGGCCGGCTCCGTGCGGTGAGACGGGGACCATTTGGAGTCCTGATGATGGCTCCGTTCACTGCTAAACATCTGCCTTTAATACAGCTCCCATGCTAATCCAGACATACTTTCATCCCACACACTCCATTAAGTGCCCTAAAATGTTGCATTGTTGTCTTTCGACAAGGAAAAGCCCATTTTCATGCACGCATGTTTCTTGCATCTTAGCAACACAATAATACCCCCACCCCCCCACCTCGTTTCAAGTCCGGGTCTGCATTATTGCTCTTTTGGGAGAGTCTGAACATGAACCTTTAAATCAGTTCTACCTTTTTCCTGATTCCTTCCAAATCTTTGGGAGATTTTCTGAGTCACCAATCCATAAAGAGGAGGAGATGTTGTTTCCTGCACTTGCAGACGAAGAAACGTTTCCGTCCACGCGAGTGATTGCCAAATTCCTCCGGCTCTCCTCCAAAACTCTTCATTTATCAGAGTTTCTCCAGAAAAAATGGACCACAAACGAAACGTTCACCTCGAGGACTTTGCGATGGATTGCTGAGTCACCAGAGACGTGACAACACACAGAAATGAGTCAGACCTTTGTGTTCATGAATGATGAGGAGGGTGAATTTGCAGGAGCACGGATGCAACAGAAGACGTTCTGTTATCTCCTCACATCGGTGGGATTCTGATGGAGATCACAAACGTAAACACGGGCCTAAAACGCTCAGAACGTCAACTCCAGCAAGAGTCTGGGACCACTTCCTGCTTTCCAGCCTCTCCCGCCTTTTTCTTTTTTCTTTGTGTTCTTGGCCAGCGTTCATGTTCTCATTCCAGCTCCATCAACCCCTGTCTGCTGGGGGTCATGGCTCCACACACACACACACACACACGCGCGCCCACGCACGCACGCACACACACACACACACACACACACACTTTTCCTCACCCTCTCTCTCAACATATTCTTCTCTTCATTACGAACCACATCTGGGAGAGATTGAAAATATCCCAGTTTGTCTGCAGGAGTGGAACTAGAGAATGTGTGTGTGTGTGTGTGTGTGTGTGTGTGTGTGTGTGTATAAGTGAGCCATATTCTTCCTAAAAGCGGGCTGAACTTTTGCCCGTCTATTTCTGGTGGCATCTCTCTCGGATTTTTTCCCACATCGGTGACCCTCCCCACCCCGACCCCTCCACCCACTCCGTGCCCTAAATCCCCGCTGTCTCCTTGCAGCTCTGACTGGTTTTCTGATGTAACGATGTTGTCATCAATCACCAAGGCATCAGCCCAAACGCCACGATTCTCACCTTTGATCCATGCACAAATCCCTCCCACCGCCTCTTGTCAGGCCTCATTTTATCGTCTGCTTCTGAAAGGTGAAATGGGGTTGATAATGATTTTGCCCAAGTGTTTGATTTGCAAATCATCGCATGAACTCGAGGACGGGTTTTAATCAAATTTCTTACTCAGCATTAGATGATTAAAATTTAAATCTCTAAATTCCTCCAGGAATTCCCAGACATTCCATTGTTTCTTTTTTTTTAGAAATTCCTGCACACAGTTATTCCAGTTCTGATGCACGTCTTTGCTTTTGTTGTTTTCTTCAGGAGGAAGCTTCAGTCCGGTGGAGAACGTGACGGAGGAGGTGCAGAGCCTGAGGAACAGAGTGGAGCTCTTGGAAAAGGTAGGCCTCGTGTTAAAACCACCTACTGTGATGCCTCCCAGCTGGGCCCTACAGGACCACCTTGTGCGCTGCAAAAAAATCCAATAAACACCTGAGCTGCTGCCTCTACTTACAGAAACAAGAACTAATAACACAGAAATAATGACTGCTGTTGCTTTTTTTGATTTAGAAAGTGATTCACTGTTTTCTTTCTTAAAGTAACACTAAATAAGTTTCCCGCCTGTTCCTGCAGCAGTTTAGCTGGTGCTAACAATGAGCTAATGCTAATACAAGCCAAATGATACTAAATAAGCCACAAAGTAAAACGGTCCACACTGTTGAACAAGAGGTTATAGCTCACAAGTCCAGTAGCAACAAAGCCAGGTCATCATCAGTCTTTGCATAGATTGCACCAATCTTCACTCTGGTTTTAGCTCTTTGCTTCACCTCCAAATACGTTACTCTCTTAATTTTACTTTTAGGCTCTGCCATGATGCCAACAGAAAGAGCAAGCTCTTGTGCTTTTTATTGATGGTCGGCCAACTGAAAAAGCTAACTGCTAGCCTTCACATTAGCCACTGGCGGAATAAACAGCTATTACTGTAAAACAGGTAGAGAGCCCCCACTAGTGTTATACCCAAACCACAAAACTGTTAATTGTAGTTTCTGGTCCGCAGAGGGCTACAGAGCTCTGTAAATGTGAAGTTGTTCAAGTTTCTGGCTCAAGAATCACTGAAACCAGTTTGAAAGTAAAAGCTTAAAGTGTTAACTCTCTAGTGTTGCTTTAAGATTCTCTTCTGTTTGTGTCTACTTGTGAAGAAGTTGCAGTTGGCATTGGCGCCGTTCAGCAGCTTCTTCCCTCTGTCGACAGATGAGGGCTTGTCAGAGAAAACCACCTTACTGTCCCACTCCTTCCAGCAACTAGACCGCATCGACTCCCTCAGTGAGCAGATTGGCTTCCTGGAGGAGCGCCTCGGCACATGTGAGCATCTGCATGCTGACCTTCGGTCCTTTGTTGCACTTAAAGGAGGGAAAATCCAAGATTGAGTCGCTTTGGGAAGCTTTTCTGCCAAGAAAATAAACGCTTGGAACTTTTTTTAAAGAGATCAAAGCTCAATTTCACAATTTTCTATAATTCAATAAAGTTTTTAACATTATAAAATTATTGAAATGTAATAGCAGAATATTTTTGATTACAACATGACAGCTTTAACATCAGCACTTAAGTATAATATCATTAAGCCGGTGAAGATAATAGAATTATGTGACACAGCTGGAGTCATGAAGTCATGTGGAAAAGTTCCCCAGAAAGATTTCCTGTTTGGAAACCAAAGAGTGGTCGAAAAGGTGCGACTGTCTTCAGAGTGAGTTCAGATCTGTAGGAGTGGGCTTTTGTGGAAAGTTCATAAACAATTAATATGGGATCTGTTTTAAACAGCTGTTTGAACAACCTCAGTTTAGAGAAATAGTTGTTTGTTCTGGCCAGATTGACAAGCTTAGACCAGACAGTGAAAGTTACAAAGTAAACGTCTTTAAACAACTCTAATCCCAACAAAATGTGCATCACAGCAGGGGCGGATTTAGGACTGAAGAAGATCCGGGGCTTAACACAACCACGCACGCACACACGTGACACGCACTAGTCAACATCATATATATTTGTCTTGTACCACATAATTTTTAATCTGAAGCTACATATTAAGCATATTCAGGGCAGAGTATTGTTCCTGTTAGTGTTTAGTGTGAGATGATAGTAAATATTCCCTTTCTTTCTCCAACAACGTTACCTGATAGTAAGCTAACTTTAGGCAAACCAGCAGCACAACAAATATTTTCAAATAAGACTCACAAACCTGAGTCAGCACCAGTCTCATCAAAGCTGGGGTTCTGTCGTTGTACTTTTGGTCTAAAAAACGTCCTTATGTCCATCTTCACTCATGCGTTTCAGGCAGAGACTGCAGAAGAAGCCGGCTGCTGAAGGGCTTCTTCTTCAGTGGTGGAGGCTCAGGCAGGCTGTATACAAACTACTGCCAACTGCTCCCTCTCTGTTGGACTTTGGTACTGCATGTTACTTCCGCGTTTTAGATCCGGGGCTTTTCATAAAACATTCGGGGCTTGAGCCCAAGTAGCCGGGCCTAACGCCGCCCCTGCATCACACATTTAATTTCCGCAGAAATGTGAAATTCCAAAACAGAAGTGCTACAGCAGCTAATTTCCACTTAAAATGATTATAAAATACTTTTAAAAAAACGTCTAAAATGTGAAAAATGACCTAATACAAACACAGGTTTGTAAATGTTTTTGTATGAACCGCTCAGATGTTTTTAATGTGGAGTTGTTTTCAAACTGCAGTGAGCCATTTCAGGTCCTGCTCAACCTAGCTGTTAGCCTGTCAGTCCTGTCAGAATGAAACAGTTTATCCACACCGAGCTTCTTGCAGCAGGTAAGGTAAAAGTGGTTCCTAATCTTTCCACAGAAACTCATTTGAAAGCATCTAAAGTGTCCCTTTAAATCATCAAATGTTTTTTGGGGGGGCTAATAATAAAACTCTTTAGTTTTTAATAATAATGTCGTCAATCTGAATAGACAAAATAAGTTATGGTCTCCTGAGAAGATACGCTGCAAACAAGTTTTGTGCGATATTTACAATAATTCAAGTCTTATTTTGGAATCTAATAAATTGAGAGTCACGAGATTTTCAAGTTGCCAAATTTATATTTAAATGGCTTTTTAGGAAATAAAAGTATATATTCATATTATAAAAATGGCAAATCTTATTCTTATATTATTTATTTTTATGAAAATCAGTAAATTAGCTATAATTATGCCACAAGTTGCTGGAGAATCCCAGTCTGACAGCCTCACTTATCACTGGAGACTTTTCTGTAGTTTTATTACGTCACAAAATATTTACCAAGTTTAATCAGATTAAGATTCAGCCACTTATTAAAGTGTTAGATTTTCAACTACCACCCTCAACAGAAAAAGCTGATAAGGAGCTGTATGTCTGGTTTTGTTTGAATCGTTTCTTGTTCCCGGCACACTGGAAAAACTCTCTCCATCTTCTCTCCTCCAGGTTCTTGTCGGGATAACTAGCAGCTCAGCCCGGGAAGCTGCCGAGTCCTCACTACTCTGAAGAAATCACTGATCAGATGTATTTTTTTTACATAATTTAACAACGTTCCTCAAAGATTTGTTTCCTTGTCGCGTTGAATCACTTGTCAAAGCCATGGCATGTTGTAAAGGTACCTGAGTCGGGGTTACGCCATCTCTGTAGCATCTAAATCACACCCTGTAGGGGTCAAAGGTCAGAATAGCCACTCACTTTCAGTTTGTTTTGCATCGGTGCAGCTGTGTCCCATCCACCAGAGCTCCAGGCTGTCCTGGGTCTGGCGCGGACGTCTGTATTTATATTTAAATTATGAACACATTTAATCATTGCTCAATAGTTTCTGTCTAGTTTTGTAACGTTTTGTAATAAAAGTCTAAATCAAAAACGCCACGTTTGTGTGTGTGTGTGTGTGTTATCCTGACATCACCTGATGTGCTGCAGTCTGGGCTGACTTAGTCCTGCCCGAATTGAAACTTTTGCTCAATAGAAGAAAGAAAAACAAAATAACCTCTTTGGGATTACGGGAGTTTGTTTCCTCAGTGTTGCTAAAAAAAAAAAGATGGTGCAACAAGTCACTGATAAGCATCGCCACGTGTTCAGCCACAAATGTGGAAACAGGTTTTAGCGTTTTATGTTGAAATTTAAGATTTTAGACTGCTGGAAGAAATGGAGATTATCTGATCAGGCCAGTGAGAGAAAAGCTCAAACTCTCAAATCTGAGATTGCTCATAAATATTCAGCAGAAATCCACTTTAAATAAATAAACAAATAGCAGAACTAAGACTTTAGGGTTCTTAAAAACCTCAGGAAAGCCCAAACAAAAGACTGGGAATAATTAGCTTTTCCCAGCGATACATCAGGATTCATGACTCTTAATCTATCAGCAGCAATACTCATTCATCCTTGCACATCATTACACATCCATGCTTCCCCTCTGCTGATTTTTATTTTCTCCCTCAGTTCTTCAGTTTTTAAATTGAAACTGAAGTTGTTTATTTCTTGTTGCTGTACAGTCGAAACTTAAAGGTTACAACATGATGCAAAAGTTCATTTATGTCATTAATTCAACTTAAAATGTGAAATTAATAAATGAGATACTCATTTCATGCAAAATCAGATACTTTGTTATAGTTGTGATGATTCTGCTTTACAGCTTATGAAAACCCCAAATTCAACATCTCAACTAGCATATTGTGAAAAGGTTCATCGTTCTAGAATCTAATCAGCTGATGAATCCAAAACACCTGCAAAGGGTTCCTGGGTTTCTCAACGGGGCTGTAGCGCCCCCCAGTGGGCGTTCAGACTATATAAGAGGGCGCTGAGATGCTAATGGTGGGCGCTAGCGGTACAGGACATTCATAACAGACAATGGCTCAGAATAAAAATAAGTGTTGACAGAACAATGTGGACTACCTTCGGTATGGACGTATTCCTTCACCCACGAATCCACAACTCCCCATGTGCCCGCTTTGTGAGCAAGTTTTTTCAAACGAAGCGATGAAACCCTCCCGGCATAAGGAGCACTTGTCCAAAATGCATCCAGACAAAGCTCCAAAGCAACTGAACTATTTTCAGGTAATTAAAAGAGAGACACTCTAAAAGAGGTAGCATTAGCGGTGTTTGCTCGAAGCTCGAATTTACCGGACCGAGGATTATTAGCTTCCTACAATATCTCATTGCTAATAGCTAAAACATTTTTTATGATACTTTCTTTAATGACATATTTGTTTTAAACAGTTTCAAACTCAAGGCTGAATAAAAAAAAAATTAAGTATGATTTTTGTATCAAAAACTTTCCGTTTCTCTTTCATTGGTGGGCAGTGAGGGATTTCAGCATGAGGGGGGGGGGGGGGTGGTTAGCTGAAAATGGTTGAGAAACCCTGCTTTAGAAGGTCTCTCAGTCTTATGTTTATGTTTATTCATTTCGCAGATGCTTTTATCCAAAGCGACTCACAGTCTATAGGGCGTATTGTGATCTGTGGGGGAAACCGGAGTACCCGGAGGAAACCCACGCATGCATGGGGAGAACACGCAACTCCACGCAGAAGGGCCGCGGCCGAGTTTTTGAACCTGCGACCTTCGTGCTGTGAGGCAACAGTGCTAACAACTGCGCCACCATGCAGCCACCTGCATGTCAGTCTTAGCTGAATTACTGAAACAAATAGACTTTTGCAGCATATTATCGTTTTATAGTGTCACCTGTAGGTTTTGTGTAGTTTTATCGTTTTTACCGGATATGTAAAACCTAGTTTATTTTCTAAAATAACTTCACAAAAGCGGCCATGAAGTTAAAAAAGCAGAACAGATGGTGTTGCTAGAAGGTAAACGAGACATGTAATTAAAATAAGCTGCAGACAGAAAGAAAAGCAAGAACTTCAAAGAACTTAAGAAAAAAAAATTATTCACACACACACACACACAAACACACACGGCTCTGCACAATGTCAGCTGTGTTTCTGTCATACAACTAAGTTACAACTTGATTAAAAACAAAAAAATGGGGAAAAAATAATTTATTTATTTTGCGTATCCAAATGAATCATGAAAGTGCTTTAAAAATGCTGTGAATACTTTTTAACAATATCTTACACACCTGCCTGAAATACCAAAAGGCGGGGTCTCTGCCACCTTAAACTTGGGTCAAAAAGCCAAAGATAAATTAGTTTTGGAATAAAACAAATCAGGGAATAAACGACTGACATTTATCTAATTATAAATAATACCATTCATATTTCTTGGGGATCAAAACCAATTTGGTCGAATGCTTTTTAAACATTTGGACAACTTCCTGCAGAGGCTGAATTACAGAAACGTAAACAAATGCATCTAAACTAAGAAAAGGTTAGTTATTAGTAGTACTAGCATATTACTCACCAGCCTTTAACACTAACGACATCCTAGCCTTTGCACGTATTTAAAGTGGGACTCACCTAAAATCACGGTATAAAAATGAAACGTTGCATTTACTTAACCAGGTTTCGTCAACTGGTTCCACTAAACCTAATTGCTTAAATGTAAAGAGTAATCTATATAGTTACATGTCCGTATGATAAAAGTAAATGTATATTACTCTTTACATGTAGGAACTAGGCTTATTGGAACCAGATGACACAAGTATATTCAACATTTCATTTCTTACAGTGTACTTCTATCAGCAGATACAAGCGATGATTAAATCTCTTCATGAGTTTCTTTGAGGGACTTTTGTTACAACAGGTCAGTCTACAGTTACCAGCTACTACTGAAAACAAAAAAATTATATTATACACTTGCTGCTTTTTAAGCCAGTTTTATGTAAATCGCCTCTAGAAATGTAACTAAGGAATAACCAGGCTGCTGCAGTACATTCTCTTGTGGTCTGATGGCTGAAATGGCGAAGGAAAACAAAAGAGGAAAAAAGGCATTTGGCAAAAATCAAAACCTGGATGTAAACAAAATGTTCAGTCAATTTTACAGTGCTGTGAAAAAGAACGTTTCTCCTCAGAGACTATTTTAAACTTTATACGATTCAGATCAGCAAAAAAAAAAAAAGGTTATTAGAGCAGACCTGAGTAAATACAAAATGTAGTTTTCAAATGAAGTTTATTAAGAGAAAAATCAAACCAACTTGACTCCATGTGGAAAAAGTAATCAATCCCCTTATTATTTATCCACTTTACTCAGAAAGCTGAGTTCAGCTTCCCCAGATCTGTAAGTCACTAAATCAGTTCAACAGGACCTGTCTAACACGAAGACTCAATGGCCTCAAAAAGAAACACGTCAACATTTAAAGAGTTTCGAGGAATTATTCAGTGATGAGCCAAAAGTGGAACTTTTTGAAGACTGTGTCTCATCACGTCTGGACTAAAACCAACACAGCATATCAGAAACGTCATTGCAACAGTCAGACACAGTGGTGGTAGTGGGATGGTCTGGGGCTGCTTTGTTGCTTCAGGACCTGAAACATTTGCTGAAATTAATGGAACTGAATTCTGCTCTAAATGTCTGACATTTGACCTTAAATGGGACATTATATGTAAAACGTGTCTTTTGTGCTGCCATTAGGTTCTGCACTTCTGCTCTAAACACTCAAATGATGGACTAAAACATCCGTCCGGTTTCTGCCAGCATTTGGGTTTGTTGCCTAAAAATGAGCCGTTTCAAAAAGTCCCCGTTTGTGATGTCACAAAACTAGAGAACCTATAGAACCACTTCTCATCTGGGGTAGAACAGCTGCTGTTGGAGAAGCAGCGGCTCTACTTAGAGTCCCTCCTGGATATGAAGCTTCTCAGCTTACAGCAGCCTGAACAGGGATGGATGGGCGTGGCTGGGTGGGCGTGGCCAGCTCCAGCTTGTTTTTACAGTGTAAGTGCCCTGAAATGACTCATTCTTGAAGGTACTGACAATGTCAAGAATTACACTGCTGAGATTGCTTTATTGGACAGGGATTTTGTGTTAAGTACTTAAAAAACATGTATTGTATCGACCTTTAAACAGGCTGGAGTAGAACTATTCTACAGTCTGGGGGCCAAACACCCCCACAGTGGCACGAGAATTTATCAGTTTTCACAAATGCTTGATTGCAGTTGTTGATGTAAGACGGGTTACAGCCAGTTATTAATCATTGTTAGTAAAGGGCCTGGTTGGTTTGGGGAATCATTTTCATTTGAAAACTGCCTTTTGTATTTACTCAGTTCTGCTGATCTGAAACATTTAAGTGTCAAAAACAAAAGAAATCTGCAAGAAAGGAAATATTTTTCTCACATCGCTGTACGTGGTTACCGTCAGTACGCTAGAATCACACAAATCGATTTTATGCAAACATGTTGAATATTCCAAAAGTGCTACGAATGATCAAACTTAAGGCCAGAAATGTTCACATAAAAAACAGCCATCATTTTCTTTACAGAGGTTAAAGTTGAACTTAAATCCTTTCAAATACATCAAACGCTTTCTAAGCCACGCAAAAATCAATCTGAAGTTATTATTAAACCCGTTTCAGGTATAAATGTACATCATATTAAGCGAGTTGTGTATTTCGTAAGCTCCCTAATAATATAGAGCAAGATCAGCCTCATAATAATGAGTTATATATATCATTAGTAAAGACAAAACAGTCAGTCAGTGACCAATTAGGCATTGGAAACATCTCAGGGGGTCGACATCTTGGCACAGCAGGTAGCTTTCACAGGTGTCGCCTTTTGTTGTGACATCTTATTCTGTGGAACAAAAGCAACCTAAAGAGCATAAAAAACAGCATCCTATGGAAAATAAATAATCCAAGTGAGAGGAGTCTAGCTGCTGATTCCTTTCTTTCTTGTTTTTTAAAGAAAACAGGGAAATAAAGATGCACCTTAACACAACAACACACAGACGGGGTGTGATTGTTAACACTTGCGTTCCTTACTTTCTGACATCATAAAATATCTATTTCTCACGGAGTTGGAGCTGAATTCATAGTGACAGAACAAAAAATGTTCACGTCAACAAGGGTCCAAGTCGACTCCACGCCGTCCGAAGCTCAACGAGGCGCCTCTACGTTCGCTTTGAGGCAAAAAGACTGGAACTCAGAAAAACGGAACATCAAAAAGCAGAAGATGTTGGCAGGTACAGATAACTAAAGTAAGGCATTAGAAAAAAAAAGATTTCTTTTGAACAGAGAAGTGAAAGTTCAAAGTTTATCAGGTAAACAGAAGGCAGATCGAGACAAAAAGAGGAGAAAAAAAAAGGCCAAAATAACACAAATGTGTCGTAAAGCAGGACGATAACAACGTCAGGCTTTCCAAAGCCAGAGTATAAAGCAACCATACGGTGGACAAAGCCATCCAAAAGGCATGCATGAGCAACACACATCCATGCTGTTCGGCTTGCCGTCCGTCACTCCACTCGGGGCGTGCAGTGCAGCGCTGAGGGTCGGGACTGGCTGTGCTGCGTGGTCGGGCCGGAGGCGGACCGGACCAGGTGTCAACTAGACGAGAGGAAACCCATCTCGTGTTGCTTCCTGGCCAGGTAACAGGACAACCTGGAGATAGCATGGGGTCTGGGAGGGGCGAGGAGGAGAAGCTAGAACACAGCAAACACTCAGTGCCTCAGGGGCCCGTTACTTTTGATGACAGAGTCAGAGACTTCCAAGAAGGCGGTGCGCATCAGGTCGAAGGATTTATCTGACAAAGACGCCACGTCGTCGGCCGTCATCCCCTTTGTCTCGATCTTTGGGAGGATTTTTAGCTTGATGGTTCCTGCAGAGACATGACGTTCAACTGTTAAAGAGATCTTTGCAGAAAACGAAATCCTCACCAAAACTTGCTGCAAAATGCAGAGGATTTGATAGGATACCTGATTTGAACTGCTTTTCTTTCCGAAGGTAGAAGTTGCCGTAGGAGGAGAAAACTACCGGTATGATGGGAACCTGGAGGAGAGAGGGAAGGACCCAAAACGTCTGAATGTTGAGCTTTGTTTATAACTCACTGCCTCACTCCCTACCTCACTTGCTACCTCACTCCCTTACCTCACTCGCCACCTCACCTGCTACCTCACTCCCTTACCTCACCTGCTACCTCACTCCCTTACCTCACCTGCTACCTCACTCCCTTACCTCACTCGTTACCTCACCTGCTACCTCACTCCCTTACCTCACTCGCTACCTCACTCCCTTACCTCACTCGCTACCTCACATGCTACATCACTCCCTTACCTCACCTGCTACATCACTCCTTTACCTCACTTGCTACCTCACTCCCTTACCTCACCTGCTACCTCACTCCCTTGCACCCGCGCTACCTGCTACCTGACTCTCTTGCTACCTCCTCTCAGATAGCTAATTCACTCAGTATAGGACAGCCACTTTTTGGAGTGTCTGACAAAAAAAAGGATCTGGATTAAAAACGTCATGTCAAGCTAAAAGATGTCCGTGACACTGCAGACCCCCTGCATGCCAAATGTGTAATCTTTTATAAAGAAGGTAGAAGTTGCCGTAGGAAGAGAAAACTACCGGTATGATGGGAACCTGGAGGAGAGAGGGAAGGACCCAAAATGTCTGAATGTTGAGCTTTGTTTATAACTCACTGCCTCACTCCCTACCTCACTCGCTACCTCACTCCCTTACCTCACTCGCTACCTCACCTGCTACCTCACTCCCTTACCTCACTCGTTACCTCACCTGCTACCTCACTCCCTTACCTCACCTGCTACCTCACTCCCTTACCTCACCTGCTACCTCACTCCCTTACCTCACTCGCTACCTCACCTGCTACCTCACTCCCTTACCTCACCTGCTACCTCACTCCTTTACCTCACTTGCTACCTCACCTGCTACCTCACTCCCTTGCACCCACTCTACCCGCTACCTGACTCCCTTGCTACCTCCTCTCAGCTAGCTAATTCACTCAGCATAGGACAGCCACTTTTTGGAGTGCCTGACAAAAAAGGATCTGGATTAAAAACGTCATGTCAAGCTAAAAGATGTCCGTGACACTGCAGACCCCCTGCATGCCAAATGTGTAATCTTTTATAAAAAAGGTAGAAGTTGCTGTAGGAAGAGAAAACTACCGGTATGATGGGAACCTGGAGGAGAGAGGGAAGGACCCAAAATGTCTGAATGTTGAGCTTTGTTTATAACTCACTGCCTCACTCCCTACCTCACTCGCCACCTCACCTGCTACCTCACTCCTTACCTCACCTGCTACCTCACTCCCTTACCTCACTCGTTACCTCACCTGCTACCTCAATCCCTTACCTCACCTGCTACCTCACTCCCTTACCTCACCTGCTACCTCACTCCCTTACCTCACTCGCTACCTCACCTGCTACCTCACTCCCTTACCTCACCTGCTACCTCACTCCTTTACCTCACTTGCTAACTCACCTGCTACCTCACTCCCTTGCACCCACGCTACCCGCTACCTGACTCCCTTGCTACCTCCTCTCAGCTAGCTAATTCACTCAGTATAGGACAGCCACTTTTTGGAGTGCCTGACAAAAAAAGGATCTGGATTAAAAATGACATGTCAAGCTAAAAGATGTCCGTGACACTGCAGACCCCCTGCATGCCAAATGTGTAATCTTTTATAAAGAAGAAATTGTAAAAAAAAAAAAAAACAAAAAAAACAAAAAAAAAAACATGTCGGCACCACATTACTGCCATATGCCGACCACTTATGAATGGTCAAAGGCTCCATGATATAAATATTATTATTTCTCTCTCTCTCTCACACACACACACACACACACACACACACACACACACACACACACACACACACACACACACACACACACACACACACACACGCACACACGCACGCACACACGCACGCACGCACGCACGCACCTCTTTTACTGTTGCTAATAGAGGCCGAGTTGCTCTCTTGAGGACCCTTCAACAGAACAGGATGAGCCAAATGTGTCTCCCCCTGTGGGTCGTCCTGTTTCTACTTAGTCTGACTGGATGAGAACAAATGAAGAGTCTGAACTGTTCCTTAGCAGAGCCTCACAGACGTGGCCTCAAGAGAAAAAAGGCAAAACATCGGCTTCTCCAGACTCTAAAAGTTTGTCCCACTGCTCCCGTGGGCCCTCACCAAAACAACGATTCAGTTTTTTCAACAATCAAATAATATTTATTTAATGTATAAATAAGCCACACGAAAAATTCATTTGCTGATTATTTATTTGGGCAGCCCAAGTCCTGATACATAAACTGATATCCATCTTTAGCAAAATGTTATAAAAAATGGCTCCACTCACATATTCAGCATAGTTTTCTGGGGTGAACCAAGTTGTGGTTTCTGGCTGGATTTCAATCAATTTTAAAAATGAATTCCACCTGTCTGACCCTGCATGAATTCTAGGAAACATGAACGACATAGCGGAGACCTCCCACATGCATGCCTGCTGGGATTAAAGATCACAAACGCACACAGCTGAGCCGCAAACCCCTCAGCAGTGTCTTTGAGTCGAGTCTGGCTTTCCTCTAACAATCTGCTGCAAAGAGTTAGGCAACACTTAAAAAAGAACTGAAAACTATTCAAAGAAGATATTAAAAAGGTTTCTTGAAGAGAGGACTCTGAATAATCGTTTTAGAGTTTCTAGCTCCCCCGTGTGTCCGGTGAAAGCTCAGTTTTAGCTTTCGTGAGCCAAAAGTTTGCAGAAGTTTCCTGGAAGGTGGCCAGAGTTGTCTCAGCCTTTCAGTCAAAGTCAGCCTAACAAACATGATGAGGGTGTGAATAAGAGCACAGAACAATCTGCTCTTTAACTGTATTATTTCCTGCTATTTCAGCTGTTAACTTTATTTTCTCTCTAAGTGTTTTTCTCCCCAGAAGAAGCTACAACGATGTTCTGCTGAGCTGTGGTGGCCTCATGGAGGGGGCCATCGACTAGCACACTGCTGCGTACCACTTAAACATTCTCCCTCTCCTGATAATAACTTTTTACTCTCTTTGACGTTGGATGTGCTACTACTAGTTTACCCGTTTAATTATAGATTCACTAGGATAAATACAATAAAGTTTACCTCTCACCAAATAGAATATTTACTATGACATCACAATGTAACCATAGACACATTGCTTGGTGTGTGTGTGTGTGTGTGGTGTGTGTGTGTGTGTCTGCTCTGTCTTCTCGATCCCCAGTGAGTCGTGGAGGATGGCTGCTTATACTGAGCCACCATCCTCTGGAGGTGTCTTCCTGTTAAAAGGGAGTTTTCCTCTCCACTGTCGCTGCATGCTTGCTTAGTATGAGGATTGATTGATGCAATTTGCTGGGTTCCTTATATAGGACACATTATTTCTGATTGGCCTAATGAACTGTGAATTGGAATGTTTATTATGTGAAGTGCCTTGAGACGACTCTTGTCGTGATTTGGCGCTATATAAATAAACTTGAATTGAACAGACTAACTTCATTCACTTAGAGGGGACACGGAACAAAAAAAAAGTTAAGGTCATAAAACACTTCTACTCACTTGTGCCTGCACTGCCAGGTGAAAAGCTCCCTTTTTGAAGGGCAGCAGGTCACCATTCTGGTTGCGTGTTCCCTCTGGGAACACCCACAGCCGAATCTAGAGTGGTTAAAACACAGAGGAGAGTGATTTAATCACCAAATCAACAGAAACCACTTTAAAATGACGTGTGTTGACTAAACTAATTACCTGCTCATCAAGCATGGTTTTGGCGGCCTCAGCCATGACGCTCTTGGCATCGCTCGTCTTCTTGCGGTTGATGAAGACGATGCCACCCAGCCAGCAGATGAGGCCCACTGTGCCAGCATAAACCAACTCCTTCTTTGCAATTGTGGTGCAGCGGTCGGGTAAGATCTCCATTAGGCCTGAGGAGCGAAGGAAAATACACTTCCTTTTTACACTACCTCACACTGTAGGAGAGATTCGCTGAAATTACAGTTCATTCACTTCTTTGTAAACATCTACTCAAAGTTTTGGGATGACTAATGGACTGCAAAAAAAAAGTGAGTAAACAAGGTGGTCTGCTGTTGAAGAGGGCGAAAATACATCCTTCCTTTCTAAATAAAAGGACTTAAATACATCTATCTGCTCCCGATTTTAATAAAGCCAAAGTAAAAAAAAAGTCCCAAATGGATTTTAAATGAGCCGTCGTCATCTTGTTCCACTCCGTTGCATCATTCTGCCCTCCAGACGTATAGAGGGCCCTGATTGGCCCACAAAGCGGATAGAGAGCTGTGCTTGGTACACCACTGTGGACCAGTCATAACGTATTTGTATGAAATCCCTACAGAATTTGGTCTAGTTCACTTGGCTAGTGGGCTCTAGTATGAATGAATGAATGTTAAAACATTTTCTTTGGAAAAAAACGCTTTTATGCTTCATTATAGCGGGTTAGAAGTTTGCTGGAGGAGTGGGGGCAGAAAACAGCCGGATTACGAGTCTTACTATTATTTATGATATGCAAACATCTCACCTCTGATTGGCTAACATCAAAGGGCCCTCTTCTGCCAACTTTGTATAGAAAACTCAGATTACTGCAAAACATTTTCTTGGGTGAAAAAAACCACAACGTTGATGTTTTATCTCAACAAATATCCATCCATCCATCCATCCATTTTCGGCCGCTTATACGAAGTCGAGTCGCAAGGGTAGTAGCCTAAGCAGGGAGGCCCAGATTTGCCTCTCCCCAGCCACTTGGACCAGCTCCTCCGGGGGAACCCCAGGGCATTCCCTGACCAGTCGTCAGACATAGTCTTTCCAGTGTGTCCTGGGTCTTCCTTTAGGCCCTCGCCAGGCTGGACGTGCCCGGAAAACCTCACCAGGGAGGCACCCTTACCAGATGCTCGAGCCAAACAACTGGCTCCTCTCGATGTCGAGGAGCAGCGGCTCAACTCCGAGCCCCTCCTGAATGACAGAGAGCCATCCTGCGGAGGAAACTCACTTCGGCCGCTTGTACCCGCGAAATCATTCGTTCGGCAACAACAAATAATACAAGCTTAAATGTGGAGTTGCTAATGTTGATGATTAGCTTCTACTAGCAGCCAATTACCCTGCTCTCTCCTTAAAGCCAAGCCAGGATGGGCAGGGCCATGAATGCTCATTTCCCCAGTGATGTAGAAGAAAGCGACTTTTTCCTGACCCAGTTTTTTTCTTACTTCCTATCTGCACCAAATGCAGACGATGGGCTTTTTTTTTTCACCTTCAGTACGCAGTACGCGTATGCAACTCAGAATGAGAAATTATTTTCCTAGATAGACATTTGATGAAGGGTCAACAATATGTTCAAAATACAGCACAGATAAATAGCCATTATCCAATGATAATATGAGTTGATTCACGAGAGCCACGCAGAATGCAGACAGCACAGTAGAAGCCAGACATGCTAACAGCTAATCTTTGTGCAGGGGCAGTCTCTTACTTCAGATAAGTAAAGAATCACCGTTATGGCTGCTGCCTCTTTGGCCTGGGAGCAGCAGTACAGAACCCTGGTCACCACTTATCCTCCCATCTCCTACCTGCACAGCTGCGCCCAGTCACCTAATCAGCACCTGGCAGCTTAAAAAGGAGAGTTACCAGAAGCACAGGAGGGTTCAGATCTGTGCTGATGCCCTACTCACTCCATATAGCCTGAAAAGGCTTTGTTTGTAAAAGGAACTGCAATGTTTAAGACAGCGATTGATCAGAAGAGCCTGGATAAGCTCTTCCGGTGTGAAGCCTGTTGGTGACATGTTGTTCAGAATGGAAAGGGGACTCTGACCTGTGCCGATGTCACCTCTGTGATATAGCTTTGTGGAAGCTTTAATATATTTGACATATTGGACCCAAAAGAGGGTCATCACCTCCTAAACCCAGCAGGCACGTGAATGCTTACAGGAACGTATAAGTTAAAAGCATCTGTGGATAGAGAGGGCTCAGATCTGAGCCGATGCCCTGATCACGCTGTCCTGATAGCTCACAATAAACAAAGCCTTCTCAGGCTACCAAATATTTGAGGAACTGAGTACCATTTCAAGTAATCTATGTATTTGTTGAGAAATCAGATATGTGTTGTGCCAGTTGTTCCCATCATTTGTGATGAAAAATGTATTTAGGTTTTTTATAAAAAAAAAACCTTTAAAACAACATTTGTCTTCATAAAAAAAGGCATTTGTCCAAAGTTGTTCGTGTCTTGTGGTTGTGATGAACCAATTCCATTTGACTGTCAAACTCCTGGTCCTTTTCTCCTTATGTTCCTTCTTTCTCCAACGCTGGGAACACAGCATCAGTGTGTTGTCTGACAGTAATAACTGTCCACGTGTAACACACAATCATGTAGCAATGTGCAGCCACATGATTTAAATAAAGCCTCAAACCTAATTATTTTCACAGAAGGATTTTTTTACACTCTGTTAATAATTTCAGCCCTACTACTCACAAAGGAAATGTAAAATTCACCAATATATTTATTTATATGGGACATTTCATACACAGAAGCAATCCAGTGTGCAAGATCAACACAGACTCTAAGCTAGTCAGCAACAGCAAAAACCCAGTGAGATATTAGTTTAAAATTCACAATAGGGCTGCAACAACGAATCGATAAATTCGATGAAAATCGATTACTAAAAGCGTTGGCAACGAATTGCGTCATCGAGTCGTTGTGTCGCACAACTCTTCCAAAAGTTTGTTGCATTTTTCAAACATGAAGAGGGAGTGGAGTTAGACTCTGGTAGGGGTTGACTTGCTCTTTAAGCTGTTTAACTTGGACCAAGCATTTTAGGTCACAGATAGGTGTAGCTTATGGTCTCTGTCTATACACCTTATAAGACTATTTAGGTGATGGCATGTTGTTTTTCTGCTACTGAACTGTTTTCTAATAATGTTGTGTTTAATAAAGTGAAGGAAGGAGAGAAATAACGTTTCCCTAGCAGTTTTTAAAAATGTCCACATGTAATCCGATTAATCGTGTCGAGACCCCATCCGATTCATCGATTATCCAAATAATCGTTTGTTGCAGCCCTAATTCACAGTATCTTAATAAAGTATGTTATTGTGATATGACATTAATAGCCAATGTAAAACTAGCAATACTGTGTAAACAACCTGAAAGAAAAAAATTGTTTCACCAACTTTAAAAAAGTAATTCACTTTCCTATTAGAGCTGAAATAGTTTCTGCGTTATAATCAAAACATTGCAATAGTTAATTAAAGCTGAGAAAAATGAGTTCTTTCTGGAAAATCACTGTGGGATTTATTTAGTTTGAACGTCTGTCGCATTCTGCGTAAGCCCAATAAGCACCAAGTGCATAACTGCTATTCGAGAGTGGAGGTTATAACCGTGAGTGAAAAACCAGGGCTGGAAAAGTTACCGCATTTTCATGCGATGTATGGGCTTAATATATTTCTTGCCACCAGAGGGAGCGAGAGCACCACCATCAAACCCACAGAAGAAGAGCTCATCAGATGATCAAATAAATTTACTCAAAACTGAAGCGGTTAGGAAAATGCACAGTGTGGGAGCATTTTATATTTGTTAGTTAACAAAATAAGGCCAACATCAGAGCGCTGAGCTTGGAAAAATGTGGAAATAAAGCTGCACAGCTAAATTAAGCATGACCAGCAACAGGTTAGTCTGCCAGCTTGGTTTCTGCTTCCTGTAGTTTGTTTGGTAAAATAAAGAAACGTTGGTGTAATTATTTAGTTCAATGTAAGGAAACGAAAGAGTTTTCTAAAAGCATGGCCTCCAGAATGCACTGGTAAGCAGCGCTGGGATGCCGGACGGCCCGTTAAGCAACAGGTCCTGACGGACATTTCAGCTCTTAATCCCACTAATGTTTTAGTTTATGAATGTTGTAACTAGTGTGGGACTTTGGTTGTGTCAGAACTTATGTTAAAAGAGTAAGTGGAAAAGCGCCTGTATTGGAGGAAAGGTTTGTTTCTCTGTGTGCGTTTGTGGGGGCTGGAGGGAGAGTTTACGGTTAACCGGGTATTAACCGTTTAATGGTTTCAATAAATTGTGGAATACGTGCATCCCTAATGTTAAGGTATTAATACGCTTGACCAGTACTTATTGCACATTGATGTGAGCAGGGGTTATGTGGCAAAGGTGTTAAGTGCTCGCCCCGTAAATGGAAGGTTGCAGGTTCAAGCACCTCTCAGTTTGTCGCTGTTGTGTCCTTGGACAAGACACTTATCCCCCTTGCCTGCTGGTGGTGGTCGGAGGGACCGGCGGCGTTCTTGCTCAGCAGCCTCGCCTCTGTCAGTGCCCCCCAGGGCAGATGTGGCTGCATCGTAGCTCATCCCCACCAGCGTGTGAATGTGTGTGTGTGAATGACTGATTGTGTTGTGAAGTGCCTTGGGGGGTTACAGGACTCTAGAAGGTGCAGTCGCGGGGGGTGCACGATTTTTACTCTGACAAAATAGCCTAAGGGTATCAGTAAACAGTGTCAGGTAACATGCAGTGCGTTTACATGCAGCCAGTAACCCTTTAAAACCCGAATATTCACAATAACCCGGTTCCGCACTGCCATGTAAACACCGTCAAAAACCCGGATATGCTCATAACCGGGTTTTTAAAAACCCGGTTACTACACCTGGGGTAACCCTTTTCTAAACCGAATGTTTGGTCGTGTAAACGCATACCGGGATATCCCCATCAAAGCGTGTGTTCTGCACATGCTCTGTTCGCAAGGAATCTTGGTCTTTTGAGTAGCGAGACGTCTTGTATGCGCCAGAACACCGGAAGTAAACAACAAGTTGGGAGCAAAATGGCGAGTCGCGGCACAGCACCACACTTTTGGAGTGACGAAGAAACTAAAGAGCAAACAAACGCGGTCGCTATCTCTTCCGAACTGGGAAACATGTTGTTGTTTTCACGGATACCGGAACAAGAAGAACCGGAAATGAGGCAAATTGCGTCTGGACGTAGTCCACACGTCCTGACGCTACCCCAACGTCCGCATTTAAATCGGGTTATGCAAGTTACCCCCAAATTCCACTACCTCCGCTCCGACATGAACGCCGGAGCAAAATCGGTCCCGTTGTAGTCAATCAGAGCAATTCCACTACTGTGGCCGTGCTCCGGCAGTGCGGCGCCGTGCGCCGCCCTCTGTTCCGGCATCCGGCAAAAATAGGATTGATTCTATTTTTGCCGGATGCCGGAGCACCTCCGCAGTCAATGGGCAGGAATCACAACCGCCTAACAGAAAAAGGAGCAAGCACAACTTCCGTTTTTCACAATAAATCGATAAACAAAAGGCGTTTTTTGTTTCATATGCACAGGTTTAACAACTTTTAACAACTATCAATGGCGGCTGAACTTTAAATGCACAAAAGTAAGCCATAAATACAGTTTCCACTATCAAAGTAGTCACACTTTGTTGATCCAAACACTGCTGATCTCTCAACACAAATGATGGGCAGATTAAACAGTTCATTTCGATGCTTCTCCCACACAACGGGTGTATGGATCTAACTTCCGCGTTTATTGCTCGGACTGTATCGCAAGATCTCGAAAATCCCGCGCATGCCTGTTTGCCCACCTCAGGTCTCCGCACCGGAGCGGAGCCGTTGTAGAGCGGGTACCAGTAAAAATTGAGTTCGGAAGCGAGCGGCTGCGGAAGGCGGGGGCGGACCGGAGCGGAGGCGAGGTAGTGGAATTTGGGGGTTAGGGCTAACTCTTTCTATTTATGCTTGTAAACGGGTTATTCTGATCAACTCAGAAACCCGAATACCGACCTTAACCCCATCATAACCCGGATATTGGCTGCATGTAAACGTAGTCATGTATGCTCCACAGAAACACAACTCTGCTTATAAATGGTGGTGTTGCTGGACATTTTGCTCTGAACCAGGAAATGGCTGCGACAGTGAAGCAGAAAGCTAAAAACTCCAGAGCAACCAGTGGCTCTGCCCCCAAGCCAATCAGTTGCCAGAAACACGATGCCGGCCC
This sequence comes from Nothobranchius furzeri, assembly GCF_043380555.1. NCBI lineage: Eukaryota > Metazoa > Chordata > Actinopteri > Cyprinodontiformes > Nothobranchiidae > Nothobranchius > Nothobranchius furzeri. Next base: position 69,233,496 of record NC_091746.1, on the reverse strand, counting down.
GACTTGGCCTTGCCAGGTACCTCAACGGAGCAGGGACTAAACATTGGGAAGAAAGTAGAAGGAAAATCCAGAACCGTGCCCTTGGGAACAGCGGTCGGGCCGAGCTGCATCGGTCCGAGTTGCTCCGAGTAGAGCTCCTGGAAAACCACCGTAAGCAGCCAGTGCTTCCCTGTTACAAGAGGGAATTACAACGTTGTGAGATTAAAAATGTATTGCAAAAAGGCATTTCTGTACTGTGAGAGAGCAAGACACAATCCTCGTAATCACACAAGCATCTGCATGAGCGGCTGTCACTCAAACGGTGCGCACATTTGTGGGCTACGAGCATACGGCATTCACGAGCTAATGAACGTTCAGTTAGCGCTCTAATATTTGTGCAGTAAAATTGACAAACAATTGTCAGTTGAGAACTACTTCTATAGGAAGCTGTAGACGTTTACAACACCAGTTTCCTGAAAACCATCTTTTACCACAAAAAATGCACCAGCGGTAAACAGGAAGTTGCACCAAATTTACAGTGTTTATAAATAAAACTACCATATTTAACACATTTAAGGTTTAGGTTTGAAACAATTGTTTCCCGTTTTCACTTTACTTGCCCCTAATATGAAAAACAGATCGATTCCCTGATGTTATTTCCAGGTTTCGTCAATCTGCAGATGTCAATGGCACAAAAATCAGAGAAAGCGGGTCGGCATGAGTTAAAAAAAGATATGAAACACCCGAGCGGGTTGACTGAGCTGGTACCAAGATGAAAGCAAAAGAACCGAGTCCAGAGAGCCAAAATGACGCGTTTAAAAATGCAGCCCCATCGTTGTAGCAGACAATTTCAGTTCCAATTAATCTTATCACACCAGTTTCATGAAGCGCAGCTATTAATGGGGAGTGTAGCAGTTGACATGGCAACCTGGACGCCAAATCAGCCTCACGTCGAGCTTCCTCAGTACTAATTAGATGGCTGGCTCTTTCCATGCTGCCACCATCCTGGCTGCGAGCCTGCCCTCGTCACTCACCACCTTTCTCTCTCTCTCTAACGCGTCGATGGGAAGAAAACACACCTCTCCGCTAAATTAGTGTCGTTTAAACCAAGATTTAGGCCCACGAAGACACAGAGTCAGCCAGCAGGAACAGCTGTAACAAGACGTTTTTACAGCTTGCTCCTAATCAGCCAACATCGGCTTGAAATCACGCAGATTTATAACCAAGTGGTTGGATTATTGGAACAATTAAGTCAGCAACATGTTTCTCTACAATCTGTAGAGCCAGATCTAAGCTAGTACTGTGATCAATGAGCCTGCATGGTGAACTCCTGCAAATCATCCTGTTTTGATGAGTCAGCAAAACGCTGGAGTGCAGAAATATTAGGTTTGTCTTTGAATTAGCATGAATGTTGCTAACTGATACTAAACCCCATCTCCCCAGTCACAAGCAGGAGAGCTGGTTGTTTCTAGGAAAAGAAAAATACTAGAAAGTGTTAAATTTAGTAAACTGTACAAAGTCAGGGTCTGAATAGTTTGTTGGAGGGAGTATTGATGTATTCACCAGTCCTTGTTGTCCAGTCATGTCTGCTTGGTGGTTGGTTTAAAACGGACTAGAACTCAAGAGTCAACGTGCATGAAATCCGCCTCAGTTACTCTGATCTCAAATATTGTAGTTTTATAAAAAAAACTCATGCAGCTGATCTATTTAACGGCACTTTAAATGAAGGAGCGTGAACAGGACTTGATCATGAAAAGAATATTGAGAAATCAGCTTAGATGGAGATCAACTCAACATCCCAGAATCATTACATCATCAGACCTGGAAGCAAAGGGAAATAGAGGTCAAAGACAAAAGCTGTTTACTAGAATCTGCTATACTACGACTACTACTACTAATGAGGGCTGTCGCGGTTGAGGAATTCCCCCCGCGGTGATTCAGGGTGGCTTAATATTGCGGTGTGCGATATTATTGCAGCACTTTTTTTTTATTGCAGTACTATCTAAACATAATGCTTACACATTTAAAAAAGGTAAAAAATTGCCGAGCCTTCTTTTATAACACTTTACTGAATGCAGATCAAAGGGCAGTAACAACACAGATCGCAGTAACGTTTGTTTCTCCGACAGTCGGAGTCCGACTGAACTTAAAAACAACAAAATTCAGGAGAAGGTTAAACTTTTAAATGCAAATTTGGCTGCAGCATCTAACAAATAAGAAACAAGTCTCCATTTTGTTTAGTTGTTTAAAATCAAGCATAAAAAATTACATGAACCGGGCGCGCCGGGGGGCGAGCGCACTATCATTTCACTTTCATACACACGAATGACGGTGATTTATAGCTCGGTCACGTCCTTGTTACCTACAAGGAAAACCAGCATGATAACTATATACGGTTTGAGAGAGGATCTGAGAGGGGTGGCAACATTTCCAGCAACACTGAAAACCCTCTCGGATGGTGCGCTCGTTGCACTAACGCACACGTACTTGCGTGCGACTCTGGCAAGCAAAGGGAATCTCTCCCGGTTGTTGCTCCACCATGTCAGGGGGGTTTCTTTAGGGTCGATGCATTCCTCCTGCAGGTAGCGAGTGAGCTCCAGCTCAGCTCAAGCGCTCTTCGGGACGGTTGCAGAAGCAGTGCTTGTCCGGCACTTCAGCAGGTCTCCGAGCGTTTATTATTATTTTTTTGCCGCTGGTGGCAGCTCTGTCTCGGCCAAGGACTCCGGCTGCGCAGCAGCTGACGTACTGAAAACCAAAGCACTCCCAAAGGAGCGAAGTGACGTTTCGTTTTGATACCAGTGCAGCCATCCTTCTCAACATGCATCATTGAGTTGAACCAAGTTCAGTAATCGCGGTGGCCCATGATGCAGCGCGGTGGGCTTCTTCATATTGCGATATTTCATTTTTGCGGTTACCGCGACAGCCCTACTACTAACAGTAATATTTAAAGAGCAAGTCACTCCAAATCAACATTTTTTTTGCTGATAAACTATATAAATGAGTATTTGATCGTGCTGTAGACACGTGTAGTCAATAATTTGGCATTTTAGTTCATCTTAGTTAAAATTTAAATATCTGCCTAAAACTGTCAGCGATGCACCGTCGTCAGGTAAAAACTCTGCACTGCATTTGAATCTGCAATCGCTATCGGCTAAGAAGTACACAATGATGTTAGATGGTACATTATGATGTCACAATGCCGTGAGTGTGTGTGTTTGTTAGCGGCTCCGCCCTCTCGGTCTGCTAGGCAACAGCATTTGTTGCATTTTCCAAACAGGAAGTGGGAGTTGAGTAAGAATCTGGCAGGGGGTGACTTGCTCTTTAAAGAGATGCATGTTCTATTCCATCTGATCCAGCTGATGAAGAACATCTACGTCAAAAGAACAGGAAAAGGTCTGATGACCAAAAGCATTTTCTAAAACCACTAAACAGACTTTGCAATAAGGCAATACCTGAATTTATTCTGAAAAGAGAAACAAAACCATCAACTGAAATAACGGTTTTGTTTCGTTAAGCTACATTCATGTGGATGTTAAACATAAGCTAAATAAAACTGACTTAACAGGTCCTCGAAGTGGTAAGCAAAGTAAAATATTTGGGGCACATTTTAAGAAGTGACCTCTGTGATGACGAGGACATTAAGAGGCAATGCGGTAAGTTGTACATGCAGGCTAACACTCTGGCACGTAACTTTGGTATGTGCTCAGATCCTGTTAAAGTGTCCCTCTTCCGTTCCTTTTGTACTCCTTTCTATACAGCCCACTTGTGGTGCAACTATAGTAAGGTAGTAATGAAGAAGCTTCAAGTGGCTTATCAGGATGCTTTTAGAATCCTCATGAAGCTCCCTAGATGGACCTCTGCAAGTCATATGTTTGTTGTGAGTAACATCCCTACTTTTCATGCGCTTCTGAGGCTCTTCATGTACAAATTCATCTGCCGACTGAGTTTGTCAGCTAATGCTGTTGTTAGAGCGCTGTCATCTTTATCTTACAGTGACACGAGGTACTCCTCAGTCCTTTTTAAACATTGGAACAACTGCCTATATGGTTTGTAATTAGAATGTGTTTGTATTTTTATTTTATTCTTGTTATGGACATATCCCTTGTCTGAAATAAAGTTTGATTGATTGATTGATTGTCCGACTGCCTCTCATGCTGTTGAGTCTGATTTCATTATGAACAGTCGGTGCAGTAAAAGGCATGCAGAGGGAGTGTTTCTGTGAAAATAACCAATACCTCTAATTTGCTGCATATAGCTTCCTGATTAGACTGTTTCCATCTGTAAGGACTGATGGAAATGAGAACATGTAAATGCTATAAATCTTTACAACAAGAGTTATAAATGTAGCAATGATATTTACGACAACATGGAATTAGCTACACATGAAATATATCCTATTCCGATTTTTACCTTTTCTAATTTAAGCTTGAAAGATCATCAAGAGACTTTGAACAGAATTCAGATCAGATGCCAACTTCTCAAACAATCCATCTCCAAACATTATTGAGCTGAAAGCATAACTTCCAGCCACTTTTCTCCTTTTATAACCCCCGTGTGCAAAGGGTACTGGAAAGATCCGCCTCATGAAGTTTCCATGGAGATTAAAGCAGCAGAAGGGCGAAAATATCTTTATTGGTCTCTTCAAGATAAAGCAGCTTTATCAGTTCACTTATGTAGACATTCAGAACATTTATATTTATATTAGAGTGCAGATTAGACGCCCCAACAACCCCATCTAAACTTGGTGTGTGTGTGCGATATCAAAAGATCAGTTACAAATGAAAACAAAGGAACTTGTTGCTTAACTAGTTTTCCTTGCTGCTGTAATTCGTTTTTATAAAAGGAAAACAAAAGCTGCCATCGACAAAACCATCTTGATTTTTCCTTCATCACAAAGTCCATCATTCTGGTGTGAAATAGAAATGAGTCAGACTACTTCCTCTGCTTTGCTGCATCTAGTATGCTGATGAGAAACAAACTATCATGTGTTCGGAAAAACTTTAAAAAGCACCTTTCAAAGGCAAAATAAATACCAATTTATTTTCAGTGGTCATTTTAGGTGAGGGTGTAGTATTCAAAGGTGTAATATGTAATAATGAAGTAAAAATGACACCCTGTGGTCAAATTTGGGTACTGCAGCCACGACGTTCTGTGAGTGATACGGACGCTCCCCTTTCCGGCCACCAGATGGCCTCCGTGGCTCCAGCCTCGCCTGCCTCCTTCCTCCAGATACCCAACTGTGTGTGATTTCCAATCAGGGCACAGCTGGTAAAAGGATCTCACTTGCACGGAGACGAGGAGAAGGTACAGGGAAGTGTGGACACGGAGGTGTTCTCACGACTCTCTTCTCCTCACGTTCTCGTATTTTGTTAGCTTCGTTGGAAAACTGGACTTTGGATCGTACTTTTGACTTTGGCTTTGTCGGAGCGTCCCTGCTTATCAGGACTGCTCCCGTTTTTTGTTGAGGATTTTAAGTGGACTATTTCTGTTAGTTTTCCCAGTCCCTTTTGGGCTGGCACTTTCAGTTAGACCCTTTTGTATATCCCTTTTGTTTCTTGTATAGCTATTCTCGTTTTATTGTAAATACCTTTAGTCCCTCTGTGTTTGTAAATAAAATCCTTTGTTTTAGCGACACATTACTCTGTTATTATTTCAACCTCACACGTTTTCATTACTCCCTCCACCACCATTACTCCTAGCGAGCTGGGGGACGTAATAGAGCAAGTCACCCCCTACAAGAAACTTACTTCACTCCCACTTCATGTTTGAAAAATGCAACAAATGCTGTTGCTTGGCAGACTGAGAGGGCAGAGCCGCTAACAAATACACACACACACACACACAGGCTCACAATGGCATTATGACATCATAATATACCAGATGACATCATAGCATACCTCTTAGCCAATAGCGGTGGCAGATTTAAATTCAAATACAGTGCATAATTTTTCCCAGACGACGGCGCAACACTGACAGTTTTAGGCAGAATATTAGAATTTTAACCAAGATGCACTGAAGTACCAAATTATTGACTACACGTGCCTGTAGCATTATAGACACTCCTTTATATAGTTTATCAGCAAAAAAAAATGTGATTTGGGGGTGGCTTGCTCTTTAAGCTGTTTAACTTGGACCAAGCATTTTAGGTCACAGATAGTTGTAGCTTAGGGTCTCTGTCTATACACCTTATAAGACAATTTAGGTGATGGCATGTTGTTTTTCTGCTATTGAACTGTTTTCTAATAATGTTGTGTTTAATAAAGCGAAGGAAGGAGAGAAATAACGTTTCCCTAGCAGTTTTTAAATATGTCCCCGATGTAATCCGATTAATCGATTAATCGTGTCGAGACCCCATCCGATTCATCAATTATCCAAATAATCGTTTGTTGCAGCCCTACCCTCCAGTACCTGTCTGCTGCCTCTGGAGACCCACATTTATCATTTACAAGTAAACATTTCTGGGTTACTCCCGTTACTGGCTTAGTATCTTTACCAAACTCTGCTGTGTTTTGATGGTCGGCGTCAAATAACAAAAGCTGACGCTGCAACGCCGACTTGGCACAGCGGGTTCACTGATTGTAAACAGCGACTGCGACCCTCTTTGGCCATTTCGAAAGGAGAAAAACTGAAAACACCCAGTTATCTGAAAAGGAACTCCATTTCAATGTAACCTTCCAACATGATTGAGACATGAGACTGTTTTGTTATTTCACTGTAGAACTCTTACTTATTGTAACTTTAAGCTGCTGACTTTCTTAGTTTAGAAACACGGTACAGTTCAGTGCTCAGATGTTTATTTTTTTTATTTATGTTTATTTATTTAGCAGACGCTTTTATCCAAAGCGACTTACAATTTATAACCTATTGGGCATGTTGTGATTTGTGAGATGTAAATGTTCTTAAAAAGCTAAAGGTTATGATTAATCAGTGCTTCTAAAACGAATTTTCTAACCATGTAATTAAGTAAACAGCATTCAGATATTTATCTTGAAGAAAGAACCACCCACCCAAAACATCCAAAGAGCTCTGGTGGTTGGAGATGATGACATATGGACCTTCTGTCTGCAGATGTTCCCAACCGCTCACTTCAATTCGAAGACCCAGCAAATATTTGACATGTCGAACCAGGAAACGAATGACCCTGAGGGGGAAAAAGAATAAAAAGTTAATTACAATATGTGCTACATCACACTGCTTTGTGCAGTGGGATGCCAACTGAACCTGCCAGTATCATGTTTGAAAGAGTAACCACCATTTCTTTCTCACTAAGCCAATAAACAGGATTTCATAACAGAAAATAAGATACAGATGGGAACACGTGGCAGCAGTGAGTTATGATTTAGTGCATGGCCCACTTTTCATGTAAACATAACAGACTGTCTGGTAGGTAAACAACTGTCTTTTATTATTATTTTGTGCAACAAAATGTTCCATAAGGCTGGAAACAAATAAGCTTATGAAAAGGTGCTAAAGGAATTTCTCACATAATCTCACACCAACAGCACCGAGATTCAATTCACAAATACTTTATTAATCCTAGAGGGGAATTAGAGTTTCAGTACACACAATTCTGAGATCAGACATTCATACATAGACACGACAAGAATTAGTGACTGTGGTCATTCGCAACACGAGTCACGCTACCGTAATAGATCAAGAGGGTTTATATGAGGATAGAGTCAGGGGGAGGGGGAAAAAAGGCACTTCAGAGTTAACCCTTTAAGCGCCAAAGTCGCAGAATTGCGACAAGCAGCAACGTTGGATTTAATGAGCCACAGCAGCAGAAATGAGCCTTCATGCAGTTAATATGTTACACTGCGGGGTGGCAGACACCTGTAACTCCAATCCAAGCAGCATTTGTGGGCGTGTTACTATTCAAACTTTTGGAGGTTTTAGAGCTTGAACCCCGCCCACCAGAGTCGCGGAGGTTGTCAGAGCGAGCGAGTGGTAGAGGAAAAAAGCAATGCCGAGAGGAATGTTCAGTGCTGACAAAGCTGTTTGTCTAGTACTGGCAGATTTGGATTCGGAGGAAGAATATTTCCTTTCCGAGGATGATCTGCGGTCTTCTAGCGAGACGGAAAGCGTGGCTTCAGTGCGCAGCAACAGGGAGGGAGTCTGTCAGCGATGATGCGGTTACTCAAGCAGCCCATCCAGCCCTTACCTTGTCTGATGTTCCGCGTCACCTCCGTGGGGAGGGATGTGGTGGCGGTGATCGGGCCGGTGAAAACTCCGCTGGTGATCGATTCAGCCCCGCGGGTGTAAACCGTGAGAATTGCAGCAGGAGGGGGAGGAACCGCGGGGAAAAAAAATCACTGCTAGCAGGGGTGTAGCCCAACACAGCCTCAGTGACAATAATAATGATGATGGCTGGGTTAGTTTGGGAGAAGAGGAACAGTATTCCAAGTGGATCAGGCATTTTGATGAGCCAGTTGGATACTGTGGAGACAGGGATCTGTCAAATTCAGAACACATTGATTTTCTGTCAGTTTTTTTGGATGAGGAATTCTGGACCCTCATCACAACTGAAACTAACCGATATGCTCACCAGTATTTACCTTGCGAGCACAAAGAGCATTTTTTTAACATAATTTTTAGCGTATAATACTGGCTGCTCAAACTGGGTCAGGTTCTGTTGGAGGTTTCTTCTTGCTTAAGGAAAGTTTTCCTCTCCACTATCGCTACATACTTGCTTTTTTTGGGGGGGGGCAGCAGTAGCTCAGGTGGTAGAGCGGATTGCCTCAAGATCGGAGGGTCATGGGCTCGATTCCAGCTCCCGCCAGGGGTATACTGCTGTTGTGTCCTTGGGCAAGATACTTCACCCAACTTGCCTGTGTTAGTGGTGGTCAGAGGAGCTGACAGCGCCAAATGGCAGCCTCGTCTCTGTCAGACCTCCCCAGGGCGGCTGTGGCTACAAGTAGCTTACCATCACTAGCAGTGTATGAATGTGAGAGTGTGTGAAAGCGTCTTTGGGGTCTAGAAAAGCGCTATATAAGTTCAATGCATTATTATTATTATCAGTATTGACCCTTTGCACGTGCCGTCATGCCACTCATGGAACTGCTACCTTCACCATGTTAGATGGCAGAAGGACTTTGCATTGGTAACTCCTGGGAAGCTAGTCAAAAAACATTCTAGTTTTTAGCCTTTTATTGATTAGATTTATTTAGTTGATTTCACAGTAAAATGGTAATAGTTTGCTGTGCAATAACAGATAAGGGTGTAAACTCAACTTGTCTTCTTTTGAATAACTTTGATGGAGACCAGCAATGGAGATGAGCCGTAACGGTAACGGATAGCAGTCTTGAGTCAGATTTGCAGCGATTAATTTGCATTAAGATTAGCATTCATATTTCTGGAAGAAAACGGGCTGACTGTGATGGACCTGAAATGATGAATGTGATGCGTTTGTATTTCTTATTTAGTACTGATCATCCTAAATTTCACCATGAAGGAGGTGCATTGTTGTCCACTGTAATGAAATGTGAGATACTTATTTATTATAATATTATTGTATCAATGTAGGATTACTGGTGTGATAATGAGGTTATTTATTTAGTGTGATGAGCATCGCCATTATGAGATATCTTCTCTTGTCCTGGCGTGACCTGGTGACCCCGCCAACGACAAAAACAGGTAGGGACCTGAACATTTATAGCTTTAGTTATTTTTTTTTAAATCAGCTTCAGTGTACAGTGAAATGCTGTTTATCACACATCACATAAATCCAGTGGGGTATATTCTGGAAAAGTTGGCAACTTGTTTATGTCGGTGAACAGCAGCAGGAAGAACGTAAGCTAACATTCATAAGCTAGCAAACACTTGTAAACACTGCTCTCTATGAGCCAACCTAGGTGTGCTAAATCTTTCCACAAGTGAACTGGGCTTGGTCTAGTAAAAACAGAACTAAACTGGCAAAAAAAAATAAATAAATAAACTCAGCAGCCCCTTTTCTGTTCAATTCTTCCGTAATTCACTGTTCGCCCACCTAAGTGTGCTACTTCTTCTGATAGCTTAACTGAGCTTGAACTAGTTGAAGCTATGCTAAGCATCACAAATAACAGCAACAACAAAAACATAATCTCAGGTGGACCCTTTCCCTTAGTTCAATACTCTTTCACTCACCGTTTACTATGCTTTTGCTGTCCTTTATGGTGGACCTAGGTGATTTGGTCTGGTAGGTGTAAAGAGTCAACGTGGATTGCTGTAAAGTCTCTGACACAACAAGTCAGTGACTCAGTGTTATCTGCTGGGTTTCCTTACATAGAAAACTTTTAATTGGCATAATGAACTGAAGTTAGGGCTGGGCGATATGGCCTAAAATCAAAATATATTGAGGATTTCACCTCGATAACAATAAATGGATGACGACTACAGGTATGCACAGAAACTAAGGTTGTCCATTAGATGGGGCTAGTACGTTGAGTCGCATTTTTACATGACTCAAGCTGGTACAGCTTCTTAAAGGGACATGAATGTTGCCAACCCACACATCTTTTTATTTTTCTATTGACAAGAAATTTTGATAATACATTTTTGATGTATTGCCCAGCCCTAACTGAAGTTAAAGACAGGTAAAGTTGTAATATTTACTTTGTAAAGTGCTTTGAGATAACTCTTGTTGTGATTTGGCCCTAAATAAATTGACTTGAATTGCTTTGCAGCTTTATATTTATCCAAGACAATCAAAAGGAACCTTATTGTAAAGTGTACAAGTGACATTCAATAATGTTTAATAGCCCTAATAAATCGTTTCATGTTTTACTCGTTACAAAAATATTCCTTTTGATAGTTGTGGATATCTAATACAGTAGTAAAGTAGTATATTGTATGAGAAAACATTATTTACAAATGATTATATGCTTTCTTGTAAGAAGGCAGTTTTATCTTTTCTAGGGCTGGGTGGTACGGCCTAAAATCCATTGAGTTCACCTCGATAACAACAAATGGACAATTACTACATGTATGCACAATAATAAAAGTTGTCCACAAGATGGGGATGTCATGTGCATAACTGTTGTCACATGACTTGAGGTGGTACAGCTTCTTAAAGCGACATGACCAACCTACACACATCTTTTCTTTTTTCTTTTTTACTACAGAATACATTGACATGGGAAAAATGATATTGGTTAGTCAGAAACTTTGATAATACATTTTTTGATTTATTGCCCAGCCCTAATCTCTTCTCATCCTAATGTATAAAAATCCCTTAATGATGAGTGTTGACAGATTAAAGCAGATCTCTAAACAAGCCTCATTGTAAAATGGTACAGTTTTATCTGGTTTTTTGGCTTTATAATCATAAGAAATGTTCTTGACCATTTTCTGCATCACTTGTTTGTTGAAACCCCACTGGCTCCACACATGAACTTGTGGAATTTGTTTACAGGCTAAAACTTGGACTGTAAGAGCAGTACTTTCATCACCCTCCGTGAGTGTAACCTGATCCCACCTGGATGCCTGCACCCATACAGGCAAAACCGCAGCTCTTCATTGATCTTTTCCTTTTACTCCTGGACCACTGGGCAGAGCAGAAGTCCTTTGCGTGCCCTCTCTCTCTTCAACACACATGGACACACACGAACACGGACAGTCAGCTGGTTCTCATCAACTTTTATTCCACTAAAAGGGCCAACAACAAACTCAGCAAACAGCACGAGCCAAACAGAGTTATCTCCAGCTAGATAAACCATTGACGGAGTAAAAACTAATTTGGTTAGCCTCCAGCTGCACACAGGGATTGCTAGGTGGCTCATCAAAGCAGAGACCATTGTAGAAATCCATTCTACAGATCCATTCTAAACTTAAAATTTTTAGAAACTTGACCGGAAACAAAACTGTTTCTTAACTACAACTCCTCCCAGCCAAACATCAGTTTCTCTAAGGACCATAGCAACTCGACACACATCTAACTAGGTAAATATAGAAACAAAGCCCAGCCAAACATGGATGTTTCCCTCTAATCGATCCGTTACTGCTGTGATCATGTTTCATTGGTGGTTGTGTAGGGTTTTGCCATAGACTGAATGTAAGAGATAATGTTGCTACAGGATGGCCTTGAGAAAAGGAGCCAGTGAACAAGTGTCTTAAAGTGTAACATTACTGACTGTTGCAGAGCTAGTTTGACAGAGTTGGGCGTGAAATACCACAGTACATCTCCAAGATGGGATCCTTTTAAAGGCTGATAACAAACCAGTGGGTGAGGTCAGTGTAGTGAAGACCAATTATTGCATTCAAACCACGATTCTAGCATGAAAATGGAAGACGACCATGCCCTCTCTCATCTTAATTCAATTCAATTCAATTCAAAGATGCTTTATTAATCCCAGAGGGAAATTAGAGTTTCAGTACACACAATTCTGAGATCAGACATACATGGGCAAGACACATCACAAGAATGGGTGACTGGTCCGTCGCAACCCGAATCGCGCTACCTTAATGGAGATAAGAGGGTTACATGAGGAATTGATTCGGGAGTAGGGGAAAAAAAGGCACTTCACAGCTACTCTCCCAACAGGAGGGCAGCTTTGCTCTGCAAAAAAACACCTCAGCCAGATAAGCAACAGACATCAGACGACACAACATGCCATAAATCCTCTAATATTAGCCTGTATTTAATTAATGGCCGGGTATCATATTTTGGCCGGTGTCGGAGTCGGGGGAGGTGAATAATGGCCGGTTTTTTATTGTGGCCGGGTGGAATGTGGTAACAAGCAAGTACGGGGGGCGGTTGTGTCAACCGTCTCACTTTTGATTTGCCAGTGATAGACCGCGAGGGTAACTTTAACCGTGCGGAGATGAAGAGGAGGCGAAAATTTGATATCAAGTTCAAAGAGAACGTGCTGATTATGCTGCAGAACACTCTGGGGAGCAGCAGTATGGGTTGTATGAACTAGTCACTAGTCGACTTCACTGCTCTATAGTGACTTTTTATGCCTGTCATCGACTAGTCGCTGTCACGTGATAATGACCGACAAGATGCAGTCCACGGAAAAGACAGCAGCCTGCTGTCAGCAGGTGACAAGCTCCTGCGCGTCGGGAGGCAACGCGCTGTGCCAGAGCGTCGGTACTGACACCCGCCGTAAAACGGACATGTAACCAAATTGTGACGTTTACCCTCTTGCAGTTTAACATTCCCCTCACCCTCATCCTAACCTTAACCAGCTTGCACATGCAAAGCTCTGATTGTTGACGCGCTCCAGACATCTGCGTCCTGAGCACGGCCACAGTAACGTTATCAAATCAGGTGTCGCCACCTCAAAAACTAATTTAACACGCGATCGTTCATGTCGGCTCATTTCCTTTTATGTTTTCTGTCTTTTATCCCTTTTATTTGTGCCTGATGCTTTTCGCTGCTGTGGATCGGGGTGCATCACCCGTTTTGGCGAGCACTCCGCTGTTTTTGCGGTCGGTAGATCTTTTAGAACTGCAGTTCAAAGGTAACTCATAAGGTGAATATATATGAAGCCAGGTAGCAGTTTTTCTTTAGGATTGAGAGGAGATGCAGGAAGATAATAAACAGACAGGACAGAAAAATAGTCACATAAAAACAAGTTAGTTTTTGTACCTGGTGGTTGCAACAAACAGACACCATTGAAGGTAATCAGAAGTGAGGAACAGAAAATGAAATAATTATTTTAATGTTTAGAGCAGCAGGAACTTTGAGAGGCTGCAGGCGCATCAGTGAGTTTGCGGCCGCTGTGCAGGGGGAGGGGGGAGAGGGCTGAAGCAGAAACTACCGTTGTTAAAAGAAATGTGTTTAACTTTGAAAATGTGGGTGCAATTTTAATTGTCAAAAACTCCAGCGAACCATTAGTTCATTTTGTTCAAATAGAAATTGAGGCCTGCCTCCAATTCTGGTCCTCCTTCCAATAAAGGCCTGGAGCTTGATGAGCTTGAGTCAAATACAGCCCCGGGCCTGTATTAGAGGATTTACGGTAGATACTCCAATAGGAAGGCGTGTGTGTGTGTGTGTGCGTGTGTGTGTGTGTGTGTGGGGGGGGGGGGGGGGGGGGGGCTTGGACCCTGTTTCCCCAGCGAGAGCAGCCATCTACGGCGCTCAGCCACTGTAGCCACAGGTGGGAGGGAGATCTCGGGAGAAGCGCAGAGCCCATTGACTCCTGCGGGTTGATGACCTCGCCAGGCTGAAGTCCACCAATCCGACGGCGCGGGGGAGGGGGGTCACAGCATCTGTCTGTATTCCTTCGTGGGGGTTTGTTGTTAGCATCTTGAGGCTGCTCTGGTGTCAGATTCGGATAACAAGACTTTTTTTGGGTCAGGCTGAGATAATTTTCCTCTCTGCCTTCAGTCTTTACTGATCATTCAAGTCCTTCAGTGAAGCCAATTTAGGTTTTTAAAACTTGTCCATACCGTCCGGTGACCCTCTCCGAGATGACATCCCTTTTGCGCACTAATACCGGTATCGCAGCTAGAACATTGTCCAACTTACGATTCACCTCGAGTAGCGTCCTAGTCTGTGAGGTCTCCACACGGACGGTGCTTTCCTTAGGTGCGGGTCGCCCTCCAATCGCTCCCGTCTTCCCAAATTAAAAAAAAAAAAACAGATATCCTCCCACTCCAATCAGAAGAAATCCAGTGATCATCAGGCCAAATATCCACACATCTTCGACGTCCTCAATGGACAGCTGGGAGAGGCATACGATCTTCAACTTCTTCCAGGAATCCAGCATATATCCCGCCGGGTGTGTCCACTGCGGGCAAGTGGGAGCCCCCGCTCCGTTCTCATTGTTTTCCTTAGCTGCAAAGATGCACGATCGACACTGCAACGTACGCATATGTGATAGTCACACAATAAGTCCTGCTGCAATGTTGGAGGTAAATGACCTTAAAGAGGCCCTTCACTCATATTTTAATACATTTGCAATAGGGCTGGGCAATAAATAGAAAATGTATCGTTATTGAAATGTCTGACTCTTATCGTGATAATCTTTCCCATGCCAATAAATCTGACAATAAAAAATGAAAAGATGTGTGTAGGTTGGCAACGTTCATGTCCCTTTGAAAAGCTGTACCACCTTGAGTAAAAATGTGACTCAACGTAATATATGTGACAGCCCCATCTAGTGGACAACTTGTTTCTGCACATACCTACAGCTATTGTCCATTTATCATTAGAGGTGAAATTCTCAATATATTGTGATATTGATTTTAGGTCATATCGCCCAGCCCTAATTTGCAGTGGTCTCTAGTAGGAACGAATGCCTTGCGAGTTGTTTCATCACAGAGAATTTAGCCAGAGGAGAAAGTAGCTTGAGATGACAGGACTTGGAGTCTTATTTGCTGATATTTGCACATCTTGCCTTGGATTGGACAACAGCAGCACACCTACCACCAACTGTTTGCTTTGGAACGTTGACGTTTTATCTCAACTAAAAATAATCTCTCATACAACAAATAACCCAAGCCTGAAGAAGTTCTGCAATGTTGTGGAGTTGCTAATGCTAATGGTTAGCTTTTACTAGCCAAGATGTGCTTTGCTGTTTATCTTCAAAGATAGAAAGTAAAAAATTGTTTCTCAGTGAAGGACCTCTTTAATGAGTTCTCCTCTTATGTTAAGAGTACCAGAAGCGATCCACCAGACACAATTATACTCAGCTTGCTGAAGGGTAGGGATTTGGTTTAAAACATGCAAGATTGTTGTTTTCCAAATTTCATTGGCTATTTGATACGTCAGTGAAAAACAAAATTCAGTTCAATTCAAATTAAATTCAAAGATACTTTATTAATCCCAGAGCGAAATTAGAGTTTCAGTACACACAATTCATCAGACATACATACATAGACACATGACAAGAATTGGTGACTGTGGTCATTCGCAACCCGAGTCGCGCTACCTTAATAGAGATCAGAGGGTTTATATATGAGGACTGGGTCAGATGGAAGAAAAAAAGGCACTTCAGAGTTACCCTCCACAGGGAGGGCAGCTTTGCTCTGCAAAAAACACCTCAGACAGAGATGCAACAGACTTCAGACATTACACAACGTAAGTGTCCATTAGGTAGGGCGGTAGGATTGGGGACTCTCCACACATCAGTGCATGCAGCCACAATAAGCAGCGCACGTCACCTCCGTTTGGACAGGGTAAGGAGGTTGTTGGGTTTTAGAGAGCACATTGACTCCTGGAACGATTCAATGGCCTTCACCGGTCGCAGTCCCGCCCAGGCTGGGATAGGGAGACAGAGTTGCCATGGCGACGGCAGCATTCCACATTTCTTCTGAGGGGGGGGTAATCGCTTCAGCCTCACAGGCTCAAGGGCACCAGATTCAGATAGAACTTGTTTTGGAGCCAGACAGAGATAATTTCCTCTCTGTCTTAAAGTTCTGTTGGTCTTCAACCTCAAAATCCAATAATGGCGTTAATTAATCAATCCCAATCCTTGCTGATCCATCCACTCGCTCCTTGATCGAATCCACCTTCTGTGCCAGAGCCTGAATCTCAGCCAAAGTTCAAGCTTCATCATGACAATTATATGAGTTTGTGCATTCACAGCGTGGTGTAATCAATCCCTGAGCTCCGGGATTGAGCCAATATTCCTCGAAAGCTCATTAATTTTCCGGTAAGCCAGGTAACCGCTCAGGCCAAAAAGCAGGAAACCTGACACCAACACAACAAATATCCAGACATCTTCAGAATCCTCTACAGACAGTTGAGAGAGGCAGATCAGGTTCCACTGTTTCCAGGAGTCCCTGATATGTCCGACTGGCTCTGCCCCAGAGGAGTAACCGGGAGCCCCTTCTCCCGTTCTCATCATTGAAAAAATCTTGTCAATCGCTTTGAGAGACCAACTGACCAGGTCCATTTTTAATAATTTCCAGTTTCCAGAAAAATTGCAGAAGCACCGTGCACACAAAGACAGACAAAGAGCCTTGATTAAGATAGGGAGAAGAGGAGGAAAAAAGCGTCTGTACTCTCCTAGAGCTGGAAGAAGAAGGTCAATGTGTCACAAATAGTTTGACCAACACACACAAGAATAGAACAAGGCACTTTCACCTGCTGGCCAATGGTTGGGGATTTAGCCTCAGCAGAGAAGATAACCTTTCACCTTTTGGTTCAGGGATATTCAAAAATCACTTAATTATTGTCAGAACCTCCCTAGAAAACTGCAATAGGTGGGTGCCTCTATAATGAATTTACTACATTCAGCTATCCATCCAATTTCTATACCCGCTTATCCATGCAGAGTCGCAGTGGGCTGGTGCCCATCTCCAGCAATCTCTGGGCAAGCAAGCAGGGTACACCCTGGACGGGTTGCCAGTCCCATGGCAACACAGACACACACAGGACAAACAGCCAAGCGCACGCACGCACACACACACTTAAGGACAATTTTAGGGAAACCAATCAACCTGACAGTCACGTTTTTGGACTGTAGGAGGAAGCCGGAGTATCCGGAGAGAACCCAAGATTGCATAGATAGAACATGCAACCTCCACGCCGAAAGACTCCGGCAGGGATTTGAACCCAGGACATTCTTATTGCAAGGCAACAGAGCTAGGCACTGCAAAACTACTGCACAGGTTTTGAACGTAAACACGGTCATGGAACACTTACCCCTCCCCTCAAATATCTTCCCTGAGATGCTTCTGCTGGAACCAGAAGCCCACATTGCCATATGAATTGAGATGGTGCTAAAAACCAGTCTCCCTTTTCTCGGTCCAAATGTCTGTTGTTGTCCGCAACTTTAGTTTGTCCTAAAGTTGAAGTGGTAGCAGCCAGTCGTTTCTTCTTCCTTCTTCTTCATCGTCTTACATCAGTGGTGTTTTGTTGCTAAATATGCAAGTGTGAAGTAAACACACACAGCTGACACTAAAAATAAAAAGCAAGAAATTGTCTACGGACAGCAAAAGGGCCAAGACAGCAGTATATTTATCCCACTAGATGGGCGACTGTGGTTGCAAATGTCGGGTTTTGCAGTCTCCTTGGGTCGCGGTATGGTCTGCTTTCTCTTCCTAACTTTACAGACGCAGCAGCACTACAGGTGTTTAGTAGAAAGGAGTGACCCTGCTGCTGACCATCCTGCTGTGCCATCCCTGTAGCAGGAACGCCTATCTCAAAACAGCCGCACACTCTGAGTAAATTATTAGTAATGTGAGCGACAAGGCTACTTTTACATAAATTCTTACATTAACACGTTTTTTGTACTTCCTGAACAGGTAAAGTTTTATGGCAGATCGTCTAAAGAAATTACATAAAAACAGAAAGAAAAAAAAGAAACTTAAATTATTAAAACTTAAAGGACAACTCTGATGTGTTCTCCTTTTTTTGATCAGGACTCGAGTCGGTATCGGCAGACTCTTAAAATCAAATTACTCCAACTTGGATCGGGGAGCAAAAAAATACATGATCAGAACATCCCTGACTACAAGATGATATGAAGACATGGTTAACCTTTACACCACAGTCCAACACAACAGCCATGATGACTCAGACAAGAGCAAAAGCCACTTGGAAGCAACTCTTAAGATTCACTTTATGACCAATCCACCAGGCTTTTACTCGGGTTCACTTTAAAACCAGTCAGCAAGGAAGCTCCGTTGAAGTCCAAAGCGTGATCCCTTTTAGGCAACTCTCAGGTCAGTCACAGATAAAAGGTGAGCTTGACCTGTGATTCACAGAATTAACAACCCAATAAACAATGTACCAGGGCTTATTGAGCATTCACAAGCTAAAGGTCAGATGTGTGTTCGGGGCAAAGCCACAGCTTCACTCACGAAGGTTTTATGTTTCAACAGAATTAGCCTATACAACACCACGTTTTCAGACAGTTCAGTAAAAAAATAATACATCTGAGTAGAAAAAATACAATTAACTGCTATAAAAAAAACTCTACTGCTTTAATCAACTTTTGTACAGTTCACCAGAATTTCACCAGCTGTTCTGGTTGCTATTTAAGTCCTCCTCTAAGCCGTGGGAGATGTTCAGCTGCACATTGTTGACACAAAAATCTTAAGTTTTGTAAAACTTGAGTATTTAATTCCTACAAAAAAATGTCCCATCAGCAATTTCTAAAGTTGCTCTCAAATCTGCAGTCCACAGTCTAAATATGCCTGATAAGCGTTAACGATATCACGCACACAAGCCTGAGATTTCATGGTCCACATGTCAACATAGCGGCCTCAACAACAAACAACAAACGCAGTTTCTAGCCAATTATTCTATACTTTTCTTTTTTTCTAGAGTCAAAGTTGTTTGACAGATTTTCACTTTCCTGTTTGATTTTATGAACGCTCTAAATAACATTAAAAGCAAAATAATGTATACAAAATGAGAACATTGCTTCTGGAGGTAAAAAAAAAACAGAAATAGATTTTTTGTAATAAAAAGATTTTGCCTTTTGGGTCATTACAATACTTTAAAGATGGAGATTTATCAATATTAGTTTTAAAAATGCATGGCATTGTAATTAAACCAAATTATGAGGAGCCTAAAGCTTCTCACAACTAAAACTCAAGTCTGGTGGTGGTGTTTTAAAAGGACAGCACAAGTAAAAACAAACGTTCACGGTGCTTTAATTTTAATTTCGTAGTCAATGTGATTTCTAACCTTCATCTGTAATAATTTTATTTCACCCCTGGGCAGCATAAATCAGTCCATGTGAACTTTAGATAGTGTTTCCTAACTCTGAGTAAATGTGTAAAACAACCATGACTTTATTAGTGATCAAGGGGCAAACTCTGCCTGCCAAAGGTGAAGCCAACACAGAAGTGACCAAAATTGCACCCACCCCCATCCACTAGGGAAAGAAAGGTGCAAGTTCTCATTGACTCACATATTAAAAATGCCAACCTCACAGTAGAAATAAACATGCTTACAGCCTGGTTAAAAAAACTAAAATTATAACTTTTTTAACTAAAAGTCAGCATCAGTTTTCTTGCAGCTTCCTAATCTATAAGGGTGTTGGTTTGGTGTCAACCATCTGCCCCCACCCTCAGTTCCATTTTTGTATTTTCCGGAAGTGGTGAGACAAGGTGGTGGTGGTGGTTGGAACCGCTCAATGGACTTCAGTTCAGCTCTTCAAAAATCTACCGGTGACGGCGTAGGGGGTTTGTCCATATTTTCTACAGTCATTGTCGGTGACGACATGATCGTGATTTTTCTCTACATTATCAAATCAGCCCTACTTTTAAAAACATTTTCTTAATGAGTTTCAAGGTTATATTGATGGATTTTAAGTTAATAATTTTTCCAACCCTAAATCCACACTGGAGGCATCAGCAGAACGTTGCTGCTTTAAATAGAATCCGTTATAGTCCAGTGTTTCCCTTACATAGGCTCGTCTGAAATTCTAGCGCCAAGGTTATGAAATCAACCCCCCACCACACACACACACACACACGTGCTACCGTGGCCGATGCACAACACCGAAACGTTCTGCGCACTACTACCACCTTCCTCGCTCTCTCGGACGGAACATGGCAGCCAAACGATCCTGAGTTTGTAGGGTTGATCCACACCGGCCACAGCGCGGAACATTTCAGGAGCATCCCAGAAGTGGCGAGCTGCACCGCTAAAGACAGTATTCTATTTTTGCCACGAGCTGCTTCTGGGACACATCAATTACCACAAAAACATAGGGCTAGACAGGAAATCACACAGTTTCAGTGTAATACGTCTGGTAATTTCAAAATAAATGACTATTATAGGAATGCAATTTCTTATCTATGTAGATTACATCAATACATGTGACCTGACGGCTCATTTACTCCCAGTGTCTTTCGAGAAGCGCCATGTTATTCATGGCTTTAATCCTGGTTGTGGAGAGGTGCAACATTACATACTACATCAAAATGATAAATGAGATCTCCTTTTTAGTTCAATAGTGGATGGCATAAACAAACTGTAACCTATGAAGTTTTGACAGATTTAGGGGGGAGAGTGGTGGAGAAGCCACGCCACGTCCGAGACTCCTCCGGTGTGAACTAACGCACTGCGAAGCATGCGACTCGAGTAAAGCATTGTACGCTGCTGAAGCCTCCGTGTGGATCCAGGGGTAGCAGATTTTGTTGGGAGTAGCTTGGGGTTTCTAGTTTACATAAACGCAATGGCCATTATCTGCTCTTCCCACGGAGCCAAAGCTTAATTATGTGTTTTGGTGATGATAGATCCACAAAATTAAACTTGTGGTCTTCTGTTCTAACCCAGCGAAGTCAGTTGGACCTGAACCTAAAGCATCATTCATCCGTGTAAACACAAAAGATGGTGTGTACTAATAAGCACTGTTCAGAAACAGCAAATACACGAGCATGATTAGTTATAACGTTGATGCTTTTATTGACTGAAAACACTTGAGCCTATTTCTGTCCACCTACTGAATGAACGCTGCTGGCACTGAAAGTCAGACGTGAAGTGCAATAAGAATCCAGACTTTTGTGCAATAGTAAACGTCTGCGACTCGTCTGTCCTGAGGCAACACTGGCCTTATCTCCTGGGACTGGCTAGGGTGTAAGAGTGCTTCGGTTAAACTTTGTTCACTCCCCGTTTGATGGATAACCCCAGTTGAGTGGCTTTCTCACAGTCAACAGGTCCAGATAACCTTTGAGCTGACAGAAAGGTACACTGGTGCAACACGACACCCCACCCCAGGACTGTGAAGCAGTCAGGTTTGCTGGTCCGACTGATGGGGCTGCTGTCAGCAGATCAGCTGCACGGGGGATGGAGCTCATAACAATTCAGTAACCCAAAACTAAATCAGGAGCAACTTGCCATCTGGCACCCATCTCTTCAGGGTAATTACTAGATTGTGATTCTTTGTGCACAACATCCATCATCGCTAATGCAATTAAACCACAACAACAACAGGAAGTCACTCTTGTGAACGTGGACACTAAAGGTGTACTACATTTTCATCTGACCAGCCATTAACCAATTAGCTCATATTGTCCTTTAGGCAAAAAATAATTAATTTTCTCCAGGACAGAGTACAAAGATGCCATTTCCTCAGGGCCTATAGTAGCATCCAACAGATGCTACTGAATACAGCAGTTACCTCTGAAAACGAGCTATGAAAATGTGAACACTAATATTTTATTTTGACGGAAATGAACAATGCAAATATAATATAGTGTAACTAAGTGAAGCAATATTCTGTTTAGTATGAACTATTTCAGTAGAGAAAAGTGACAATCAGCACATATTTATCAGTTTTATCAATTCACTGTAGTTATATGGAATGTATTAGAAATGTATTTGTCGTTTCACAAATGCCATGAGAAGATGGGTAAAAAGGAAAAGCTCGTTCAAATTTATTGGAAAACTATTTTGCCCAAGAAATGAATATTATTCATCAAATATAACGATTGCAGATAGCTTCTTTAAAAAACGCCACAGGGAGCTAAAGAAATAAATAATGTATTATTTCCACACAAACGTGTCTCCCTAATTATAACATTTACCAGTAGTAATGTTATTTAGGTTTAAATTTAAAAGAAAAACACATTTCTAATCAAGGCTAATTTTATACGTCAGAAAACATGGATTAAATGCTACAACGGTCTGCCATACAGTGCCAATGTGTCAAAGAAGCTAATGTAGCATATGCAGGATAAAAAAATTTGTTTCTGGGATTTATGTAGGTCCCTTCTCGTGTATTCGTGTTTCCATGGACGTGTTTTAATGTATTACTCTCTTCTTTGTGTTTTACTCTCTTAATTTTCAAACCAAACCGTTTGCTGGAGGAAATGAAACAGCCAGCAAACCTCAGGCATGAACGTTAATTATAAACAACTGCTCCGGCTAAGCGGCTAACATGCTAACGCTAGCTGTCAGACATTTCCAACCCACCTCATGTTTTCAATGTCTCTGCCTCCGCTTTTCAGCAAGCAGAAGGGAATCCCCACCAGGGCCAAGACCATCATCCAGGCCACGTAGAAGAACTTTTTGAAATAGAAAACAAAGGTGCTGCTTGTCCACATCAGGAGTGGGAGCAGCAGCAGAGGCACCATCCACAGCACATCCATAGCGACGAGAGCCCGGACAGCCAGGAACAGCACTCGGTGTTCGGAGGAAGGAGCTACGGAGCTAGAAGGGAGAAGGGACGCGCCGCGAGCACGGCAAACATTACACAACTAAAGGGCACTCCTTCAGTGCACTCCCGCGAAAGCGACGCCGGACCGCGGCTGCACAAAATGAACATGCAGCGTCGCTCATCTGTTGCTAAACGGCATCATGAGGTGGAGTCAGATCGTCATCAGTTGTGTATTTTAGTGTTTCCGGTTACTCCGCCGCTGCTGTGTCACGTGCCACCACATACACATTAATGCTCAGTCAAAGGAATATTCATTTTGGTTTTGTTTGGGTTAAAGTCCAAAATTCCCCATAAATTCCCCATATCTGTAATTAGTCAACGAGGATTCACTTTCTCTACGGGTGTAAAGTCTGATCGTAGATTAAATCAGATAACTGGATTACTGATAATCTGACTTTATTCTGTCCATCCCTGACAACAAAGTGTGAGCCACATCAAGGAGCTCAACTTGGAGTGATTAGCAAGATTATGATGCCACGTTTTTTTCTCAAGTTATAATATTTTTATGGTCTATACAAAACATGTTTTTGAAGTTTTTTTCAATAAATCCTTTCTCACATCATGTACCGCTTTCAGTAGTTTTATTCTTGACATTTTCATTACCTTGAGAGAGCCGTTTCAGGGCTCTGTCACTTTACACAAACAGGCTGGGGCTGACCACGCCCACCCATCCTGCTCAGGCTGCTATGAGCTGAGAAGCTCTCCAGGAGGACCTGAGCCGCTGCTCCATCAGCAGCAGCTCTTTCTTTCTCGTGAGAGGCGGTTCTATTCTAGGTCAACATTTCTGTTCTAATTTCAGTGTTTCACAAACGGAGACATTTGTAAACCGGTTGTTTTAGTCACATAATTCCTAAAACCAAACATGATTGGATGAAGTTATTTTTACATTTGGAGATTTTATAGAGGCAGCAGAGACCCACGTGGCAGTACAAAGGGGTGAAAGAGGTGAGTTTTATGTAAAATGTCCCTTTTAAAGTTAAACAGTTACATTATATATCTGAATAAACCTGACAATAATTCAGTTTCCAATAATATTCTGGACACATTCGATCCCGTGAAAACTGTAAATCTCAAATAAATCCCAATTTTTGTTTGTTTGCTTACAGAAAATGGACGCATCTGACAACTTTAACAGGAATATTTTAGTGTACAGCTGTTTTACCCACATTGCATAAGCGCACAGGGCCGAGTAGAAGTTGTTTATCTTTGAGCTCATGGTACAACATGATTCTCCTTGTCTTATAGCATTAATGAATAGGGGTGTATCTCTCAACCAAATACACATTTGTACAATTTTATTTACAGTAAATTAGCTGATTTGTGCACCCTGCTATTCGACTTATTCATTTATTATAATTAGCTTTTTAAACTCTGGTTTTATTTACTTTAAGCATACTGTTTGGAGATGTATAATGTACCTCTGTCTTACATTAAGGGAACGTTACTTATACAATGTATTTTGTTATATACTGAGTAAACATTTAAAGTTGATTTAAAATTAATTATATAACGACGAAACTTGTCTGTTTGAATTCATTTATTCTGCTGTTGTAAGGTGCAAATCACAAAGAAAAAAATTGAAGATGAAGCCAAAAGAAACCAAAATGCCTGGGCTTGGTTAAAGGATAACCTCTAATTGAAACAAAATGAAACCTTTTTTTCAGGCTGAAAAACTCCACAGATGGTGCAAAAACACAAACGCCCCAAACTGGAAAGAAAATTAACAAAAAAAGTATTATCTACTGTTTTGGTGTTTCAGTCCTGTGTTGTTTTAGTGTCGACTTCATTAAAGCATCATTTACGAAATGTTGTCATGTTGCTTCAGGGCATTCATAAATGTACCCCCCCCCCCCCCCCCCTCTTATTTATTTTTCCTTATGGCGTGGGCAGGAGGTATGGGTGAGTTAGGTGTCTTCTGAAGGGGGGGTAAGACCGGACCTCCTGCAGAAGACAGGAGGCAGATCTCCTGCTTCAGAGCGTCCGCCTGCTGCCGTTGTTTCTTTACCAGCTCCTGGAGCTCCTGGATCCTCTTTTGGTTCTGACGCCTCCTGTGGTCCTGGTACGGCTGTTTGTCCTGGAGAAACACACACATGTGCAATTACAGGGTGGAGAAATGACAGGAACACCTGGAATCCAGTTTAAACGAGTAGGACCTGGCTGCAGGCATCAGCTGGCGTGTCACCGGAAGAACTTTCTAGCGAGAACAAGATGGCGGCTCATTACTTTTACCGGAAGATCGACGAGCGAAAGACCTTGGCCGGAAGTTGGTCTTTTTTGGCGGCCGCTTTTGTTTCAACCATACTCGGTGGGTTTCAAAGACGAAAGGTAAGGATGAAATTAACTAATTGTTGTAACCGTTCTTAAATGTGGGCACTTAAGCATTTAAAACCTTACCAGAAAATTATTGCAAAGGCACCGTGTTTCATAGCTAACCGTATCATTATCTTAAAACTAATGCAGGGAGTTCACAAGCTAACACAAAAGCTACATCAATAAAGCAATCAGCGATTGTAGCTTAGCTTTAACGTAGCTATTTGATTTTTCTGGTCTCCCTGTTTGTTAAACAGTTAAAGTAATAATATTAACTTTATATATAATTTAGATATGATATAAAGACCATGATTCTAATACTGACTTGACTGAAACGTTATTAATACACTTTTTTATAATCAAAAAGCGTAGATTTTCAGAAATTTGTAACACTAGTTTTCATACGAGGTTAAAGTTAGCTTCTGATTCGGGAAATGGCTAAAGGGCTAATCCACCCAGTTTTTCTCTACTCTGACCATTTTTAATCTGCTCTAGCTCAAAAACTACAACACATACACTCTTCACACCTGTTCTAGATTATTCTAGGCTCGTAGCAGAATGCATAAAACATAGATTGTGATTTGTGAACTTCTCTGATTTGTGAAACTTAAAAAAAAGACAGATTTATGTATTTATTTTTCAGCATCTGGTCCACACTGAAACTGGTCCTGTGCACCCTAAAATTGATTTTTTTTTTCTGGACAAGCTTAGCTTTCAATATCTCTAAATATGGCGCTTACACATTAGCGTCGGTACGGCTCCTTTAGGAACTGTACGGTACCGGAGTTTGGTTTCAGACACAGGTCCAATATACGTTCCGAGGCGACTCTTTTTTTTTTTTCAGACCTCCTCCCCAGTGGTCAGACTGGGACCGAGGTGATACTACAGACTGATTGGCCAGCTGAAATTACGCCTATCGCCTCCGATGCGCGGCCACAGCTGCGGCTCACTGCTCCCCTCCATGGGGAATTTCGCTACTGTGTGATGATGACTATGGAACTTTAACTTAAGTGTTGAAGCTGTACATAGTGGCTCTGTTAAGTAATTAAAGCAATTCTCTTTCTCTTCTTACAGAAAACATTATTTGCAGATGCAATATGCCTCGCAGAAGTTTGGCTCATTACCATTGTCCATATTGTTGTAAAACATTACTGAAAAAGGAGCAAATGGAACGCCACGTGAAGCTTTGTAGCACTACAACAACTTTAAATGAAGTGACCCCAAAATGGAACCCAGTGCTGTCTGTGTCCACCCCAGAGAGGCCGCCGCTACACGACGATGACTACACTTTGCTATATTGGACTTTTTATATTTGCAATAAAGTCCAAAGTGAAGAATTTATGTTATTTATTACTTGATTGGTCAAGCTGCCTCACAGAAATGATCTGTTGTTAAAAATTAAAATAAAAAGGTAATTAAATAAAAAATATGGAACACTCTGGAACTGTTTCTTCCTTTTCTTTCTTTTTTTTTGTTAATGTATCAAAAGTATCGGATCGCGACTCGGTATCGGCAGAATCTCTAAATCAAATGACTCGGACTCGAGGGCAAAAAAATCTGATCGGGACATCCTTAGTAAATGGTCTGTATTTGATGTAGCGCCTTCTTAGGGTTCTTCAGCCTCCCAAGGCACTTCACAACACAATCAGTCATTCACCCATTCACACACTGGTGGTGATGAGCTACGATGTAGCCACAGCTGCCCTGCAGCGCACTGACAGAGGCGAGACCACCGGTCCCTCCGACCACCACCAGCAGGCAAGATGGGTTAAGTGTCTTGCCCAAGGACACAACAGCAGCATTCTCTGGTCAGAGCTGGGATCGAACCTGCAACCTTCCGATTACTGGACAACCCGCTCTACCTCCTGAGCTACTGCATGTTCCGCAGTATTAGTACTAGTATTAGTACTAGACGCTTCACAAAAACAAAGATTTAAATATATAAAATTGGGAAAAATAAAAATTGTGATTAAAAAAATGTGAGGGAGGAGACCACCGAGTCCCTCGATCTCGATTGAGGGGGAGTGTTCCAGAGTCTGGGGGCCACAGCAGCAAATGATGCCATCATGCATCATTAGTGAAAAGTTCCTATATAAGGAACCCAGCAGGTTGCATCGAGTCACTGACTAGTGTCAGAGTCATTCCAGCAATGGTAAACGGCCTGTATTTGATATAGCGCCTTCTAGAGTCCTGGAACCCCCTAAGGCACTTTACAACACAATCAGTCATTCATCCATTCACACACACATTCACACCCTGGTGGGGATGAGCTACGATGTAGCCACAGCTGCCCTGGGGCGCACTGACAGAGGCGAGGCTGTCGAGCACTGGCGCCACCGGTCCCTCCGACCACCACCAGCAGGCAATCCTCATATTAAGCAAGCATGCAGCGATAGTGGAGAGGAAAACTCCTTTTAAATGGGAAGAAACCTCCAGAAGATCTTGGATAAGTATAAGCAGCCATCCACCATGACTCACTGGGGATGGAGAAGACAGAGCACACACACACACACACACACACACACACACACACACACACACACACACACACACACACAAATAAACTCATGAACTAGTAGTAATACTTTTTAAGTTAGAGTCATTACCTACGCTGATGAAAATGGAACGCTCCTCTTTTAGGGGGTGGGGGTGAAATGAGACATAAGGTGGACAGAAACGCTCCTCATTACACACATCTGACAGCTTTTCAGTAAATTCAACAGTGAACTTAAAGTTTTACCTTTTCTTAAAGGAGCCAGATCATGCTATTTTAAAGGCGGTGGTCACTAACTTAGGGGTAAAACTGGACGCGGATCTCAGATTTGATGCTCAGGTGAACAGTGTTGTGAGATCTTGCTTTTTTCATCTACGCCGCATTGCGAAAATTGAGCCATTTCTGTCCCATAATCATTTGGAAACTGTAATCCATGCCTTTATTACCTGCAGGCTGGATTACTGTAATTCGCTATATGCGGGGCTTAGACAAGCTCCAGTAGCACGCCTCCAGGCGGTTCAGAACTCTGCAGCCCGGTTGTTAACATCTACCAGGAGGTCTGAACATATAACACCAGTCCTACGTGCCTTGCATTGGCTCCCTGTTTTTTATCGCATCAGGTTTAAGGTCCTCCTGTTTGTGTTCAAGGCGTTAAACACAGGGGCTCCTAAATATCTTTCCGATGTCATCCACCAGCATGTCCCGGTGCGTTCCCTTAGGTCAGCTGACCAGAGATTACTAACTGTGCCTAGGTACAGCCTGAAGTCTCGTGGTAGTCGAGCTTTTTCAGTACTTGGACCAAGTCTCTGGAATGAGCTGCCAGCCGATGTAAAACAGGCCAAGTCATTAGAAACCTTTAAAGGAAGACTGAAAACACATCTGTTCTCGCTGGCTTTTGGACGTTGAAGTTGGGGGAAGTAGGCCGGATATGGAATGTGAACTGGCACTCAGGTTTTTGTACTGTATTTTAAAATGGATTTCTTATTGTATTTTTATAGGATTTATTACGGTATTTTACAGGGATTTTTTAATGTATTTTAATGGATTTTTTAATGTATTTTAATGGTCATATCTCTGTCCTATTGTGTGGCATTTTATTGATGTACAGCGCTTTGTTTGTCCATTCTGGCCATGTGAAAGCGCTCTATAAATAAAGTTGATTTGATTTGATTTGATTTAAGAGCATAGGTAGGAACTAGGAGTGTAACGGTTGGGGGGGGGGGGGGGGGGGGGGGGGGTGAACCAGTTCAGTCCACGTTAAAAAATTAATTTTTATTTGAGTGATTTAAGTGCAGCAGTTAAAAGTTTCCTGGGCGAGTTTCTGCATGGACGGTGTATTGAGTGACGCATGGTGGATGCATGCGCTCGATATCCGTTTAAAAATATGTGATCTGCAAATTCTGATCAAGGCCTTTCAGAGCGGATCAAACCAGCTGGCTGTCGCCGCTGCTGGAGGCTGTAGAGACGCTGAACTTAGCGTCACCCCTCCCTCCCTTCTCTCACACTGTGCGGGCACACAGCGGCAAAAATGTAAACAAACATGTCTGCTGAGCTCCCCCCCCCCCCCCGGGACAACTGATGTAAAGTTTTCATGCTACAACGAAAAATACGGCGCGGAGGAAGCTCGTTATTTAATGCGAGTTTTAAAGAAGAAACTCTGGGCGGTGTGAGGTGAGTTTTTAAGGCTCGCTGCAGAAATAAAAACAAGGAGCATCGACAGTCAAACGCAACACTTCCCAGCCAACATTGTCACGACAGCAACGTGGTGTCCACGGCCAAAAATAGTCACGCTCGGACGTCTTAAATTTGTCAAAAAATGTGTAACAGAAATTTCCCTAAAAATCCATTTTACATTTATATTTTTACATGTCAACATGTACATGTATCATTGTTATTTTGACAATTAGTTACGTGTATAGCATCCAGTAAATATTGGTCTGACGGTAACGTGGTGTCCACGGCCAAAAATGGTCTTGGTAGGACGGCTTCAGTTGGTAAAAGATAAGTAACTGAACATTTCCTAAGAATCCATTCAGATACATTTATGTCTACAGTTATCCAGGGTTACGCTGTTTTGACAATTTGTTACGTGTAGTTAAACAATAGAACATGCTGTGAATCAGACGTAACCTCACTGGGCGACAACACACACAACAAAGAGCTCAACTGGTTAGGAAACCGCCTGACAGGTTGGAAAATGCCAGATTCCACCTCCGGTGGCACAAAATTAAAAAAAAAAATTTTCAGTAATGATATTTTTTACAATAATGATATTTTTTTTACATTAATACAGTCATAATAAGCATAATTTTTAATTATTAAACGTCCAAATGAGACGCGCTGAAAGACGCTGATGTCACGGCTAGAAACGACGTCAGTTCAATTTTAATTTTTCAACCATGACGGGACGCGTCGGTTTGACGTTGTTTCAACGGCCATTAAACGTCCGAATGTTTGCTGGGTTGTCTGTATGAGCGTGACACTCATAGCTGCGCAAATAACCTGTGAAATGATTAAAGACATCACGCTAGATCAGCAGCCTGTGATGACACCTGGTTCTGCTCACAAGACAGAGACCCTGATCGCTGCACCCCCGGAACTTCAGCCAAAAATCGAGCAGGAAATTGCCTCCTTTTGCCCATCAGCCAAGTCCAACATTAGAAACCTGGGAGTTATTTTTGATCCGGTTTTAAGTTTAGACTCACACGTCAAAACCGTCTCCCACTCTTGTTTCTTCCAACTGAGAAACATTTCAAAAGTCTGTAAACTGGTTTCTACTGCAGATCTGGAAAAAATCATCCATGCCTTTATGTCATCACGCTTAGACTACTGTAACGCTCTTTTTACTGGTCTCAGCAAAACCTCCCTCTCACGCCTTCAAGCCATCCAAAATGCAGCAGCCAGACTCCTAACCAAATCCAGCAGACGAGCTCACATCACCCCAGTTTTACAGTCCCTCCACTGGCTCCCGGTAGAATTTAGAATACAGTTTAAAGTTTTAGTCCTGACCTATAGAGCTCTTAACAACCAGGCTCCAAGCTACCTATCTGAGCTTTTATCCCCACACACCACCTCTCGGAACCTCAGATCCACATCTGAAAGCCTCCTGGCTGTTCCTCGAACCAGACTGAAAACCAAAGGGGACAGGGCCTTTCAGACTATTGCACCCAGACTTTGGAACAGTCTACCTTCAAATCTCCGTCTTTCTAACACTGTAGAGGTCTTTAAAAATCATCTAAAAACTCACCTTTTCATCCAGGCGTTCCCTCCCTAAATGTCTCATAAAGATGGCTTTGTTCAGGTTCACACCTTCACTTTCTTTATACTCATGATTTTATTTTCTATTTTATCACTGCTATTGTTTTTCTGATGTTTTTATTGGTTAGAGGTATTTGCCCTGATCTTTATCATGTTGTACAGCGCTTTGTGATTTATATCTGTGAAAGGCGCTATATAAATAAACTTTTACTTACTTACTTACTAGCTTCACAGAGCTTCGTCTCAGCTGTTATTTTCGTTGAGGAGTGTGCACGTACAGCATGCGCGCCTTGTGCACGAGCCTCTGCCATTACGCTTTTGGCCAGAGGGGGCAATCGCGAGCATAAAAATTCAAAACTCCTTAATGCCCCTTTAAACCTTTGTCAGCTGTGCTGAAGAGAAAGCTACAGAACCACATTATTTAATTAATTAGCTGCACGTTCTCCTGTCCTCTGTCCTCCGGGCCACACACACACACACACACACACACACACACACACACGGGACTGTCTCAGCTGTTATTTTCGTTAAGGAGTGTGCAAGTAAAGCATGCGCGCCTCGTGCACGAGCCTCTGCCATTACGCTTTTGGCCAGAGGGGGCAATCGCGAGCATAAAAATTCAAAACTCCTTAATGCCCCTTTAAACCTTTGTCGGCTGTGCTGAAGAGAAAGGTATAGAACCTTCGTCTTCGTCTTCCTCCGCTTATCCGGGTCCGGGTCGCGGGGGCAGCATCCCAATTAGGGAGCTCCAGGCCGTCCTCTCCCCGGCCTTGTCCACCAGCTCCTCCGGCAGGACCCCAAGGCGTTCCCGGACCAGATTGGAGATGTAACCTCTCCAACGTGTCCTGGGTCGACCCGGGGGCCTTCTGCCGGCAGGACATGCCCGAAACACCTCCCCGGGGAGGCGTCCAGGAGGCATCCTGACCAGATGCCCAAACAACCTCAACTGGCTCCTTTCGATCCGGAGGAGCAGCGGTTCTACTCCGAGTCCCTCCCGAATGTCCGAGCTCCTCACCCTATCTCTAAGGCTGAGCCCGGCCACCCTAAGGAGGAAACTCATTTCGGCCGCTTGTATCCGCGATCTCGTTCTTTCGGTCAATACCCAAAGCTCATGACCATAGGTGAGGATTGGGACGTAGATCGACCGGTAAATCGAGAGCCTGGCTTTCTGGCTCAGCTCCCTCTTCCCCACGACAGATCGGCTCAGCGTCCGCATCACTGCAGACGCCGAACCAATCCGCCTGTCGATCTCCCGATCCCTCCTACCCTCACTCGTGAACAAGACCCCGAGATACTTAAACTCCTCCACTTGAGGTAGGACCTCTCCCCCGACCCGGAGGTGGCAAGCCACCCTTTTCCGGTCGAGAACCATGGTCTCAGATTTGGAGGTGCTGATCCTCATCCCAGCCGCTTCACATTCGGCCGCGAACCTACCCAGCAAGAGCTGAAGGTCAGAGCTGGATGAAGCTAGGAGGACCACATCATCCGCAAAAAGCAGAGACGAGATTCTCCTGCCACCAAACTCGACACACTCCACACCACGGCTGCGTCTAGAAATTCTGTCCATAAAAGTGATGAACAGAACCGGTGACAAAGGGCAGCCCTGGCGGAGTCCAACCCTCACTGGGAACAGGTCCGACTTACTACCGGCTATGCGGACCAAACTCACGCTCCTCTGGTAAAGGGACTGAATGGCCCTTAACAGAAAGCCACCCACCCCATACTCCTGGAGCGTCCCCCACAGGGTGCCCCTGGGGACACGGTCATAAGCCTTCTCCAAATCCACAAAGCACATGTGGATTGGTTGGGCAAACTCCCATGCCCCCTCCATCACCCTTGCAAGGGTATAGAGCTGGTCCACAGTTCCACGGCCAGGACGAAAACCACATTGCTCCTCCTCTATCTGAGATTCAACTATCGATCGGACCCTCCTCTCCAGTACCTTGGCGTAGACCTTTCCAGGGAGGCTGAGGAGTGTGATCCCCCTATAGTTGGAACACACCCTCAGGTCACCCTTCTTAAAGATGGGGACCACCACCCCGGTCTGCCACTCCCTAGGAACTGCCCCCGATGACCACGCAATGTTGTAGAGACGTGTCAACCATGACAGCCCTACAACATCCATAGCCTTGAGATACCCAGGACGAACCTCATCCGCCCCCGGGGCTCCGCCGCTGTGTAGTTGTTTGACTACCTCAGCAACTTCTGCCCCCGAGATCGGACAGTCCATCCCCAGGCCTCCCAGCTCTGGTTCCTCCTCGGAATGCGCATTGGTGGGATTGAGGAGCTCCTCAAAGTATTCCTTCCACCGTCCGACTATAGCCTCAGTTGACGTCAGCAGCTCCCCATCCCCACTGTAAACAGTGTGAGCGAGTTGCTGCCTTCCTCTCCTGAGGCGCCGGACAGTTTGCCAGAACCTCTTTGGAGCCGATCGATAGTCTTTCTCCATGGCCTCACCAAACTCCTCCCACGCCCGAGATTTTGCCTCGGCAACTGCCACTGCTGCACCCCGCTTGGCTATCCGGTACCTGTCTGCTGCCTCCGGAGACCCACAGACCAGCCACGCCCTGTAGGCCTCCTTCTTCAGCCTGACGGCTCCCCGAACCTCTGGTGTCCACCAGCGGGTACGGGTGTACTGAATGTTTGCACTGATTGCCGATCACGCTTCAACTGAGTTGTCCTCTGTCAGAAGGATTGGCACTCCACAGTGATGTAGTCCAAGTAGTTTTATTAAAGAGGTAGCAGATGACATCAACAGGCTGTACAACATTAGTGGTGAGGCAATTGCATTCCCATCTATGAATGCAGGTAAAGGGAGTGTGAGTGTGCAGGAGTATGTGGGTGTGGTAATCTGTTAACAGAAAGAACAACCATTAGTATGGATAGCAGTGTTGAGGGTCTGACCTCATGAGGAAATTACTATGCAGTGATTTTCTCCAAAATGACTGTGCTTAAATTGCTCTGAAAAGCAAATAATCACATCAGCGCCAAGAAACTTCATTTCCCATGATGCTTTGCACACGGAAGCATTGGGATGATGTCACCGCCTAATACCAGAAACACGTTCTGCGCATGTGCGGGAGGCGGGAGCTTGGAGCTTTCCCGCGAACTAAGACCATAAATCTTCAGCAGAGACAAAGAATCCTCGTTCTTTTGCCCAGGATACCTGGCGGTGAGGACACGCTTGTCGAACGCTCCGACTTCTTTGAGCACGCGGAAGCTCTAAGAGCCAAGTTGAGCCCACGGGACCGCTGATCTGCTCGTTTCTGCTCCCCTCCAGCTGATGTTTGAGGACACAGAACCCGCGGAGGGAAACAACAACTCCATCCAGCTCTCAGAAACGCTGTAAGTTGTCAAACTCAGCCCAAAAGGAACTTCGTTTTCTTTGTGTCCAGCCGTGGAGAAACACTCGTGGAGCCAAACAACGGAGAAAGCATCAAACCGGCGGATGACGCTGAAAACTGCGGAGAAACACGGAGAACCGTCAAATCAAAAGGGGGAGGGACGCCTCGCTCTTTTGGTGATCAGAAAACTCATTTTTCTCTCATTCTTTTCTTCTCCCGTTTCCTCTATAGTCCAGAATAAGCAATAAAACCGCGCTATTGCTTAAAAAAAGTAGCTTCGTGTTTTCCTCTTTCGTTCCAAATTCGTCCTTCGGGTCATTTTGAAAGAATAAACTGCTTATTAATCATTGTTTGGTATCTTTAAATGTTCGGCCATGGCCAGGCTGATAAACTAAGGATATTAACTCGTGATTAATCTTTTGTGTTGTTGCATGATCCTTTGAAATGTTTTGAGTGATTTAAGGTTAAGTTACTACTGATTCTAAGTGCTTTGGAAGTTAAAGTGCAAGTTGCCACCCACACTTTAGCCAGACAAAGGGGTCAGCCATCTTGTATTCAAGACTCCATTTTGAATCCATACACACGCACACACACACACACACACACATACACACTACTCCTTTGTGAGAACAAAGGACCCCATTCATACATCCTCCATCACATGCAAACACATCCATCTTCAATCATATCACACGGTTATTATTCATCTATTCCACTGTTTATTCATTTGACAAATTGTTAATTAAATGTTATAAAATTCAGATTTTTGTGTCCAGTAGCTTTGTTGTGTCGAAGAGAAGTCTCTGCTCCAAGGATTCTACGAACTTCAAGAAAGACTGATAAGAGTTTTGGATTCAAATTTTCCCCGGTAAAAGGGGAATGGTGCCCCGTATATCTAAGAATATCTTAATTAATTAATAAATCAGTAAATATTCCCATATTTACAGAATTTATTGAAGAATCCAAAAGTAAGTTGAAGCTTACTAATTGTTCGCTCCTAATAACCCCAACATTTTATTGGTGCCCCGTGTGAGGCTTGGATACACAGAGATTTCTATCCGGCACAAACAAACAAATAAATCCAAAGAGCTTGAATTAAAAATAATCCGTTGTTCAGCCTTGAACCAGCAACAGAGTGGTGCTGATTTCGCTGAGCAGGAAGCTGCATCGAACTCTCACCAGTAACTCAGTGCTTCTTTAAAGGTGCAACGTGTAATTAATTCTGGCTAACCTTTTAGGTTAAAATTCAGCTTTTCCTTAAAGGTGCAACGTGTAATTAATTCTGGCTAACCTTTTAGGTTAAAATTCAGTTTTTCCTTAAAGGTGCAACGTGTAATTAATTCTGGCTAACCTTTTAGGTTAAAATTCAGTTCCTCATTAAAGGTGCAGCGTGTAAGTAATTCTGACTAACCCTTTTAGGCTAAAATTAACTGCTAATTTAGCGACTTTAACTCACAGTGGCTATTATAACTAACTGAAACCTTCACTCAAAGACTGATAACACCTTGTTTGCTAATATTCTGAAGGAATAACTAGCATATTTAACACTGCAAGTGTTGTAAGACGTTGCTACGGCAACGCACCAGCTTTTGCTAAAATACTGAAAGGAATAGTATTTTAGGCGTTAGTCACGGCATTCCGTGCAATCTTAAAACGCTAAAACCTGTGCGCACAAAGGTTAATTTAGTGTTTTTCTGCTACAAAGCTAGCAGTTGCTGCCCAAAAGGTGCAGCTTGAGCTATCTGCAGAAGCTCTACTAGGCTATTTTTGGTTCGGTTGTTAAAAATGGAGGGACAGAGTAGTGAACTGACCAACTCCCAGCAACCAGGTGGCGCTGCGGCCCACGACTATGAACCTGGCCTACTTTCTGGACAAATATTGTCCAAACTGGTCGCGGTTGCTCGAGAACCCGACTACCCTTCTAGGGATTTCACTGAAGAACAGCGTAGCGACGAGCTAGAAGCTGTAATTGATCAAATAGAAAACCCGGATGGTACAAAACCAATCCAGGTTCACTTAGCTAAGTTAGCCCTGATCCTCTATCAGAGAGGACTCCAACGTGGTCAGAAGATCATGAACCTCCAGAGCATGCTAGCTGAAAGGCAGCAAAATGGAAGGCAGAAGGATGACGAGGAGGAAGACAGCACCGATTCTGGGGAAGATGGGGAGAAGACCCCGCCCCCTTCTGCTGATGACAACAGACAGTGGGAAGGGGGGGAACACCGTGACTCTGAGGCTGAGCCAGAGTGCTCTCCCACGCCGGTACGAAAGCAAGCCGGCAAAGCCAACCAGGGTCCGCCCAGGACGATCGCCAAAGACCAATTGGTTTCCTCCACCCAAGGTAGCGAGGGACCGCCGTCCCGCCGTAAAGGTAGGCTACCTCCTGATACGGCTCCATACGATAATCAACAGTATGTGGTGTGGGACTATCTGGACGGACGCACGCCGCAGGGGAGAGATGAAGCTTATCTGTCCCAACCTTCGGCCCCGTTCCCTACACACACTATAGGGCATTCAGGACCATCTAGGGGCCGAGGGCAGTTCGCCCTCGAATCCCAGGTTGGACCACCACCCTCATCTTCACGGCCTTCTCAATCAGTGAGAAGTCGACCAGCTGAGCGGCACCTCTATTTAGACCGCTCCCCCAGTCCACAAAGGGTGCAAGGTGCCGATTGGGGTTATGCACCCCAAGCTGCACCTCAACCATCCACCCATCCTAGCTACTCCGGTATTCGGCATGCCGATAACCAGCTGCATGACCAAGCATCATACGCCAGTCCGTACCCGGACAGAGCGTATTACGCAGAAGCCCCAGTTGAAAGACGCAGGCTGCACTACGCAGACGTGCCCCGGGAGGAGGACCTCCCAAGACACCCACGTGACGTGCCAGCAGCCCGCCACAACATGCCGAACCCCGATTTGGGCCCCAGGAGTCAACATTGGGAGCCCAGAGCACACCAGCGATATCCAGCGCCTTCTGAGACAGACCGTGGGTCAGAGTCAGAGGATGACGCGCCGTACCGTGAGTCAGGGCTCCGTGTACGTCAAATTGAATCGCTAGCTAAAGACATAGAACGCTTTGATCCTAACACCAATGAATCCAACGTCGACGATTATCTCAGGGAGATAGAACGTTGTCTGCTTGATCTTCCAGCACCCTCTTCAAGGGAAAAGCTCAAGCTAATTTGGAAAACCACATCTAGAACGGTGCACGGTTTCATGGAAACTCTACCACCTGACATTCGTGATCGGTACTCCTCGCTCTGCCGAGCGTTGAGAGATGAATACGCCACGTATGCAGACTCTGCGTCAGCTACAATGGGGGCCTTCTCCATCAAACACGGGAGGAACGAACCCCCCAGAGAGTATTATCGCCGACTCAAAAGTGCTTATTTCCAAGGTCGAAACGGCCCTGGGCTCGAGGAAGACCCTGCCTTCAGATCCCTGTTCATTCACAACCTGCACGAGTGTGTTCGCTCCGAAGTCTCAATGTATTGTCGGATGAAAAAACTGACAACTCAGGAGATTAGGAGATACGCTCAACAGGCTTGGGAAGCCGGCGGAAAGCCCCAAAAGCCTGACGCACATCACCGCGTCATGCACCTAACTCCCGACACCGAGCCGCGTTTGGAGCTTGAAGGCACAGAAGCTCCACCCACTAAGCCAAAATCTGCTAAACCTAGACCTGCTAAACCGCGAGAGCAGTCCCAATCTCCTCAACAGGGGAAGGGGGGTGCTGATTGGCCACCTAGGTCTGGACAATCAGACAGGAAGTGGCCCAACCAAAACCAACGGCAGGCAGGTCGGAACAGTGGAAGGTTTAAGGAGCGCCGCCCACAGGTAGGTCCCGAACACAAGTCCGCAGGTGAGTACTTGACCAAAGCCGACCTCCAGGAGATGTTTCAGCAGTTCCTAGCTAAACAGAAGGAACAGCTGAGATCTGCAGATGAGACCCCTGAACCAAAGTCTGCTTCTAAGAAGCCAGACTCAGAGCCAACGTCCGCATGACTAGGCGTGGCTCAACCCCCCAGCGTGGCCAGGACTTACCTGATCAGTTGGGGAAACACTACTGGTAGACCACAGGAGTCTCCTGAAATCTACCCCCCAGAGAAACCAGATACTAAATTTCTGAAGTTCCTTGGTGACTTAACAAACCATGATCATGCTCGCCGTTTGTACTGTAGCACCAATCTAGGTGGATGCATACAAGTTGATGCTCTGCTGGATACCGGCTCAGAAATCACCCTGATGTGCTCCACATTGTTCCATCGCGTGTCTGACACCATGCGGTCGCTCGGGAAACCAGTCCAGGTTGAACCTTGTGACCTGAAAATCACCAGCTACACCCAGACCCGGGAGTGTATCACTCACCGGGCGTGGCTGGATATCACCTTCCAAGACATGACTCTGGTTCACCCGTTTTATGTCTGCCAGCTAGACACTGAACCACTTCTCATTGGTCAGGACCTGCTTGAACGTCTAGCTCCCCTCATCGACTGCCAGAAGGGTCAACTGTGGGCCCAGGTGGACACACCTAAGCCCTGGAACCCAGATAGCAGCCGACCATCCTCCATTCTTGAAGTCAGCATAAGTGAGCCGCAAAACCCTTGTTCCAAGGTCATGCCCCTTCCTACGGCTCCCACAGACGATGTCCGCCTGCAAAGGCACGAAACCGCTCCTGGAACTCCTCTCTGCACACATTCATCTTTTCTCTGCTCGCTGAAGAACGTCAGCCTGCAGCCATATGCACCACACATAGTTGGTGGTCTTACCATCAACTGCACCCACATCTCAGATGCTCGCCTTGCTCTTTGGTCGGAAAAGTCAGCCATCAGCCAGCAGATGTTTGAACACCTGCGTCAGAAGGACCCCCTTCTGGTCAGTGTGACACGTAGCCATCGGCTCTTGTCACCTACTTGGCCGCAGAGGCTCCTGAAAGCGCCAGAGGTCTGCTCTCTGACTATCCAGCTTGGAGCAAGACAGCTCACACATACATTCAGCATCATACCACAGCTTGATCCACCTGCACTCATCGGAGCAGATCTGCTGGTTCGACTCGGTGCCCAGCTGGACACTTGCAATCAAGTCCTTTGGGCCCGGGCCACACCATCCTCTGAGCCTGGCTCAGAAGGCCCTGAACACTTGCTGTCCGGTCAGACCATTCCACAGGCCTGCCGTGCAGTGGTTGAGGCCAGCACGGTTCTGCCCCCACAGGTCAAAGGAGTGCCCGTTCGTCTGACTCTGATGAAGCATCAGAAGCTGCCAGGCACACAGGCCTTCTTCCAGCCATCACCACACTTCTTGGAGCTCAACTTAGCCGTCTGTGGCACGCCACTCTTGGAGCTGAACAATCGTTCTGCGTACTTGTTGGTCGAAAATCCGACCCAGAGTCCTATCCACCTGCCGGCAGGAAAGCCCTTGGGCATGCTGATAGATAGCTCATTCCATGACTTCGAACTTTCAGTCCCCGTGATCGGACAACTTCCGTTGTTCTTGAACGACAGACAGGTTGGTGCAGACACATTCAGTACTTTCCCTTCACAAATGATTACCATCAAGCGGCATGAAGCCCTTCCTGAGGAACCCATTTGCAGTGCAACCTTAGATACTGACGGCGGTCAGTGTCTAACGGTTTTTGCAATAAATACTCAACCCTCTGAGTCACCGGTTGAAAGCCCGGAACACCAGAGACCCTCCTCCTCTGAACCTTATGACGGCTTCGAGGCCGAAGTCAGCCAGCAGCTTGACAAAGCGGATGCGCTGGAGTCAGAGGAGCAGAGAGCAGCGCTTAGAAGCCTGTTCTATGAGTTTCAGTCCATCTTATCCAGGGACTCCCTGGACTGTGGACTCACAAACCTGCATACGGTTCGCATTCCAACGAACCCGAATGCCCCTCCTACTTTTGTACGTCAGTACAAGATTCCCCTCGCTGCTTATGAGTCGATCCAGGAGATCCTCGATCAGCTGAAGGAGAAAAACATCATCAGAGAGTGTAACTCCACTTACAACTCTCCCATCTGGCCGGTTCTGAAACCGACTGGGAAATGGCGTCTCACCATAGACTATCGCGCACTGAACAAACAAGTACCTCTCTCCAGGTGGCCTATGATCCATTTAGATCAGGAGCTAGCCAGAGTCAGAGATGCTCGTTTCTTCTCTACGGTTGACGTAGCCAACGGCTTCTGGACCATGAAGGTTGAGCCGGCGGACCAGTATAAACTGGCTTTCTCCTTTGGAAATCGCCAATATACTTGGAACCGCTGCCCCTTTGGCTACTCTAACTCACCTGCCGAGTTCAACATCTTCCTCCACAAAGCCATGTCAGATGCTGCTTCCAGAGGGAACCTCATATATGTCGATGACATCTTGATGAGGAGTCGAACCTTCGAGGAGCACCTGGCCGAACTCCGTCACGTGCTGCAACAGCTCGCTGACGCCGGAGCTAAATTGGCGATTCTCAAGGGACAGTGGTGTCGAACCAAAGTGGAGTATGTTGGACTGCTGGTGGGCCCTAATGGAGTCGAGCCCCAAGCGGGACGCATTAGAGCCATTCAGGACATCAAAGCCCCAGCTAATCTGACCGAACTCAGGAGCTTCCTCGGAGTCTGCAACTACTCCAGGCAGTTCATTGAGGAGTACGCTGAAATAGCGAGGCCCCTCACTGAGCTGCTTCAGAACGACACACCTTTCGTGTGGGACAGACCCCAAGAACACTCCTTCCAGTTCCTAAAACAGAAGTTGGCGTCCGCACCCTGTCTGGCTTACCCAGACAAGGATAAAGAGTTCTACATAGAGGCTACTTTCTCCTCTCACTGCCTGAGCGCTGCTTTGAAGCAGAAACACGATCAGGACATGAGAGTTGTGGCATACGCCAGCAAGCCTCTGAGCAAGGTGGAACTCCAGTTCTCAGACTGCGAGAGAGCTCTCCTCTCTACAGTCTGGGCCGTCGAACACTTTCGTAGTTACATCGGTGGACAGAAAGTGATCATTGAAACGTGTCATCAGCCTGTTACCTTCCTAAACAGCCAGCGTCTGCGCGAAGGAAGAGTGTCAAACAGCCGCATTGCGACGTGGATGATGGTGCTCCAAGGATATAACATTGAGGTCAAGTATGGTCAGAACACCAAGCTAGCGCTAGGACAAGGGCTAGCAGGCTGCCAGCAATGTGACTCTGACTCCGTCATGGGCCCCCTGGACACACCTGCCGCAGTCTACCCAACCGCATCCAATCATCGCTACTTTGATGAGAATGTTTGCCAAGGGCTTCCGAAAGTTTACACTGATGGATGCGCCTACCTTCACGAAGGCCAGCTCCGTGCCGGGGTTGGAGTCGTTTGGGTGGACTGTGACACTAAGCAACCAAATCACTACCGGTTGGGCCAAAAGTCTAGTCAGTACGCCGAAATTGCTGCAGTGTTGATAACCCTCCAGCAGGCGGCAGCCTTGGACATCACTCAAATCGTCCTTTGCTCTGATTCAAACTACGCTAGACACAGCTTCATTTCTCACTTCCCCATGTGGAAGGAGAACAACATGAAAAATGCCAGGAACAGAGACGTGAAACACTCAAAGTTATTCCTAGCGTGTGATCTGCTCACCACCGAGAAAGGCATAATGGTCTACTGGAAAAAGGTCAAAGGTCACTCCAGGACCCTAGGTCCGGAGAAAGATGGTAATGACGAAGCGGACCGCCTTGCTAAGCTCGGTGCTGACCAGGGAACCTGTTGGGAATTCAAAGACGAGTGGCTTCCACCCAAGGCCGTTCACAAGGTCTGCGCGATTACTCGTCGCCATGCTAAACAGGCAGACGAACCTCGGACCGTTGAGGTACCCGTGTTTCTAGGCAGACAACCACATGACGCGGACCTAGTCACCATGCAGGAACAAGATCCTGACCTGAAGCTCATCCGCGAGCTTCTCCAAAAGGGCCCGATGTCTAAACAACCGTCATCACCTACTGGCGCAAGCCGAGATTTGGTAACCCTGCATCGTCAACTCGCGCACCTGAAACTACAAAACGATTTGTTAGTTTACATGCGTGACGATCACAGTCCGCCGCGCTGGGTTGTTCCACTCGACCACAGAGGAGTGATGCTTGCCTACGCCCACGACACTCTGGTTGGAGGTCACCGCGGAGCAAAAGCTACCCTCGCGTCACTGACAGAAGTAGCATATTGGCCATCGATGTCCAAGGACGTACACAGCTATGTCCAAGGCTGCCTTGTCTGTGCCCGGTTTCAACACTCCCAGCCGCTTGCTAGAGCACCACTGCAACGCAGGGGAATAACCTTCCCTTGGTCCCACCTGCAGATCGACTGGGTTGGACCGGTTCCCAAATCAGCAAGAGGAAACAAATATATGCTAACTGTAACTTGCAGTTTCACAAAGTGGGTGGAATGCCTTCCAGCGCCAAACGATACAGCCGTCACAACCGCTGTACTGCTGATTAACCACGTTTTCAGTCGATGGGGACTTCCACTCTGCATTGACTCTGACCGAGGAACTCATTTCACATCCAGTGTAATGACGTCCCTGTTTGAACTTCTGGGAGTGGAAGTGAGATTCCACCTTCCCTATCACCCACAGTCATCCGGACAGGTCGAACGGATGAACCGCACGGTCGTCTCCATGCTCAAAAAGTACGTCTGCTCCACTGGGAAGGACTGGGACGTCAAGCTCCCTCTGGTCCTGATGGCCATACGGTCTACTCCCCAGCGATCCACGGGAGTTACGCCCTTTGAGATGATGACCGGCAGACTGATGACTCTACCACTGCACCTCCTGTATCACCCAGAGGATGTCAGTGTTGCCACTGCCTATACCGCTCATCAGTATGTGGCAGACTTGAAAACACACCTCAGAGCTACGTTCGCGCATGCTCAGAAGAAACTGGAGACAAACGTAGAAGGCGCTAAAGCCTACTACGACCAAAAGACAACCAGCCGCGAATACGAGGTGGGTGACAAAGTATTCTACTTTCGGTTCGCCCAACTGGCACGCAAAGCTAAGAAGTTCCTGCCCTGCTGGTCAGGACC
The DNA here is from genome assembly GCF_043380555.1 of Nothobranchius furzeri. NCBI lineage: Eukaryota > Metazoa > Chordata > Actinopteri > Cyprinodontiformes > Nothobranchiidae > Nothobranchius > Nothobranchius furzeri. The sequence continues at coordinate 69,190,031 of NC_091746.1, read as the reverse complement.
ATTTGAGATTGTGGCAAAACTCTCTCCAGTTGCATACAGGTTACGCATCACCAAAGCAAGACAGGAGCCTGTCTACAAATGGGTGCATGCAAACCAAATCAAACCCTACGTCAAACCATCCCCGCGGGTACAGAGACCAGACTCCCCGCAGGAGGTAGACGTAGTCTCGACATAGTTCTATGCATGGAAATGGAAAGGGGGGGAAGTGCACGTTTAACCCACTAACATGTACTAACCGACAAAGAACCAAGCCCCCCCCCGCCGTCAATTTCACTAACCAAGAGAAACTCCTTCCTAGACCGCTAACAGGATGTACCTACTAAAACCTTACAGGGTACTCTGGTACCTACACTAGGCTCTGATTAATGGATCTCTACGTGCAATCAAGACTTTGTCTGAAACCATACCTCAGGATATTGTGTACACACGAGTGGTGAGAGATTTGATGTAGGACCTGCTCAGGGAAGTAAGTTCCACGCTGGACAGCTTGGTTGAAAGTCGTATTTCCCCGTACTTGGTACCACTGGACCTGCTCAAAGTTAGCTTGACAGCTGCTACCCCTCTACTGTGCACCTTTCACAAATCCACCTAGCGTACAGCCTAGGTAGTGCAATTCCCATTCACGTTGATGCAGAAAATTAGAACTCGGTTTCCTGTTACATGTTCCCATAATTGTGACACCTCACATCTATAGGTTTAAGTCGATGCTGAACATTGGTATTTGAAAGGACGGTAGGCATTTCCACTTTGAACTAGAAACCTGGCACTCCATCACCTCAACCTCGAACAGCATGACTCAGAGATTGAGATCATGGACGCTTTCCAGGGTTATAACTTTGCCTTCGATTTAGAAATTGACCAACAATTACTGATTGAAGGAACCAAATTTGCTAAGTTCACACAAAACCCGCGTGAACTTACTTTGACGCCCAAGACGCTACATTGACACAGATTATACGACTTTAATCTGCACATTGGTCGCCCTGGGGATGGAATGGCTCATCACGGCCGTGATTGCTTATTCCGCCTACAGGCGTGTTAAGAAACTCCAAGATAAGATGCACTTGCTCACCTACGGTGTGCCTCGTGACCGCGTTCGGGTAGACTCCAAGCGCGAATGTACCACACCTGTCTAAAGGGGGTGAGCAACATTTTCTTTGTTATTCTGTAACCCTAAGAGTAGTTCTCACTTTAGTCTACCTCACATTTTTTATCTGAGTGTTGCATTATGACACATTCTTTATAAGCTACACACTGAATGTATGACCTAAGAATGTATTTTATGAGACCTCAAGGTTGCTATGAATTTTCTTGGGTGTTATATGTTGTTTTTTTTTGGGTTTTCTGTATTTTTGTTTCGTACTTGGTCACATATTAACTAGTGGTTATGTGCCGGCCCAGCTCAGTCTGTCAATGACTCTGTCTGACGCACCAGCACATTGTAGTACCTCTTAGTTTTATGGTCCTTGTTTTAGCCCAAAGACTGTCCTGATCCACCCTTTGGACCAAAAAGGGGGGAATCTTGGGACCACATAGGTCAATGCGCGTTTGCGAACTATGGACCTCGTACATCACCGCGTGCTCCATAAACTGAACTGTATGGCCGGCGGTGAGATGCCTTTGTGTCCACTCGTGGAGTTAACCGCCCACCGACCTTCCTCCTTCTACACTACTACCTCTCGCATGGACGACATCATCATTGCGTACCACCTGCGTGAGTGGCTTCTTCTCGTTATGCGCGTTGGGGACTATCCCGTTTCCTATCCTCTTTGTGCCTGACAAAGTCAAAGACCAAAGGCGCCAGGATCCAAGACAAAGAACAAAGACAAAGGCGTCCAAGGAGACCAACGTCCTAAGGGACAAACCCACCTGTGCTTCCGACAATCAAGTCGACCTACGTTCATGAGGAATAAACCCATCTGTGCTTCCGACGATCGAGCTTTGGGCGCGATCCCCGAAACCAAAAGGGGGAATGTTGAGGGTCTGACCTCATGAGGAAATTACTATGCAGTGATTTTCTCCAAAATGACTGTGCTTAAATTGCTCTGAAAAGCAAATAATCACATCAGCGCCAAGAAACTTCATTTCCCATGATGCTTTGCACACGGAAGCATTGGGATGATGTCACCGCCTAATACCAGAAACACGTTCTGCGCATGTGCGGGAGGCGGGAGCTTGGAGCTTTCCCGCGAACTAAGACCATAAATCTTCAGCAGAGACAAAGAATCCTCGTTCTTTTGCCCAGGATACCTGGCGGTGAGGACACGCTTGTCGAACGCTCCGACTTCTTTGAGCACGCGGAAGCTCTAAGAGCCAAGTTGAGCCCACGGGACCGCTGATCTGCTCGTTTCTGCTCCCCTCCAGCTGATGTTTGAGGACACAGAACCCGCGGAGGGAAACAACAACTCCATCCAGCTCTCAGAAACGCTGTAAGTTGTCAAACTCAGCCCAAAAGGAACTTCGTTTTCTTTGTGTCCAGCCGTGGAGAAACACTCGTGGAGCCAAACAACGGAGAAAGCATCAAACCGGCGGATGACGCTGAAAACTGCGGAGAAACACGGAGAACCGTCAAATCAAAAGGGGGAGGGACGCCTCGCTCTTTTGGTGATCAGAAAACTCATTTTTCTCTCATTCTTTTCTTCTCCCGTTTCCTCTATAGTCCAGAATAAGCAATAAAACCGCGCTATTGCTTTAAAAAAGTAGCTTCGTGTTTTCCTCTTTCGTTCCAAATTCGTCCTTCGGGTCATTTTGAAAGAATAAACTGCTTATTAATCATTGTTTGGTATCTTTAAATGTTCGGCCATGGCCAGGCTGATAAACTAAGGATATTAACTCGTGATTAATCTTTTGTGTTGTTGCATGATCCTTTGAAATGTTTTGAGTGATTTAAGGTTAAGTTACTACTGATTCTAAGTGCTTTGGAAGTTAAAGTGCAAGTTGCCACCCACACTTTAGCCAGACAAAGGGGTCAGCCATCTTGTATTCAAGACTCCATTTTGAATCCATACACACGCACACACACACACACACACACATACACACTACTCCTTTGTGAGAACAAAGGACCCCATTCATACATCCTCCATCACATGCAAACACATCCATCTTCAATCATATCACACGGTTATTATTCATCTATTCCACTGTTTATTCATTTGACAAATTGTTAATTAAATGTTATAAAATTCAGATTTTTGTGTCCAGTAGCTTTGTTGTGTCGAAGAGAAGTCTCTGCTCCAAGGATTCTACGAACTTCAAGAAAGACTGATAAGAGTTTTGGATTCAATTTTTCCCCGGTAAAAGGGGAATGGTGCCCCGTATATCTAAGAATATCTTAATTAATTAATAAATCAGTAAATATTCCCATATTTACAGAATTTATTGAAGAATCCAAAAGTAAGTTGAAGCTTACTAATTGTTCGCTCCTAATAACCCCAACAGCAGTGTACCGCTTATACAGCACTGTGGGTTTCCAGCATGAAGTTATATGATCTGCTATAAACCTCATGGCCACTAGATGCCACCCTAAGACCATACATGAATTTCTTGTTCGTATATGCATTAGCAAACAGTATCTCTACAGGTCAGATAATAAACACAGAAAATAGTTCTATCCACCTCCAACCACCATACTTGACAGTGAGTCGTATATGGAATGCCATATAAGTTGCAACCAAGGCTGCCTGAAGTAGGCCAACAAAACCTGCAACTTAGCAACAGGACTAGCTTCTTACTTAGTGATTTACACAGAGCAACTCACAGATAAAGTCAAATAAGCATCAATCTCATCTTATAATACTCACATGATAAACACGCACACCAAGGGTAACTCACACAGGAACGCACGAGAAAAACGCTGATCATCCAACACCTTTCAGCTGTGCTGAACTGCGCTGAACACGTTCCCAACGGGAAGTACAGATACCGAGAAGCATCATGGGTAATGTAGTCTAAACGGTGTTCACAAACATTTTTCCTCTGGAAAGCGGACTTTTAACAGCCGCCCCTGTATTTGTATGGATACAAATACACACATGCTAAAGTCAAGCTATTGCAGAACAGTATCATCTAAGTCCTCAGGGACTTTGGGGAGTCCCACTAGCTTAGTCACCGGGGGAACATAGAGACTGTCTTTAACCTTGACTTCGGCAGCCCGACCAACACCATCAGTCCCTGGGAAAACTTGGGAAATGGTACCCACAGGCCAGAGGCCTCTAGGCAGATTAGAGTCTACAATCATAACAGCTTGTCCCACGGTCATGTTGTCAGTGGACTTCCTCCATTTCTGTCGGAGTTGCAGTCCTGGGAGGTAGTTCTGTATGAACCGCTTCCAGAAGTGGTCACTGATGACCTGGCTGTGTATCCATCTTCTGGTCGAAAGAGTGCCTGAGGGGCCGTAGACTGCCTGGGGTAGTGCCGAATCACGCCGCACCATCAAGAGAAGATTTGGTGTGATGGGATCTGGGTCGGCTATGTCAGCCGATGCATAGCCAAGCGGTTTTGAGTTCAAAATGCCCTCAACCTCTATGAGAGCTGTGAGTAGGACTTCTTCTGCCACAACTTGGTCCTTCAGGACTACTTGCAGAGCTGACTTCACTGCTCTGATTTCCCTTTCCCAGGCTCCTCCGAAATGAGGCGAGTGTGGGGGATTGAAGCAGAAGTTGATAGCCTGCGTGGCTAGTTGCTGCTTGAGGTCAGGCTCCATGTTTTCAAACGCTGCTTGGAGTTCTCTATGACCACCTCTGAAATTGGTTCCTTGATCAGACCACATCTCGTATGGCTTTCCTCTGCGTGCGATAAATCTGCGTAATGGCATAAGGAAGGAATCGGTGTCAAGACTAGGGAGGAGATCGAGATGCACACATCTAGTTGTAAGACACTTGTAGATAATTCCCCAGCGTTTCTCTCTTCTACGACCTATCTTTATCGTGTATGGCCCGAAACAGTCTACGCCCGTTGACCAGAACGGGGGTTTATAGAGTCTCATCCGTGAGGAAGGTAAATCAGCCATCTTGGGTGTAGAAGGTGTGGCGCGCCATCTCCTACAGTCCACACACTGGTGCTGGTGTTTCTTAATGGCTTGACGTCCTCTGAGAATCCAATAGGTGCGCCTTATCTCCGCAAATAGCCTCTCTGCACCTGGGTGAAGGAGCTGGTCATCATAAGTCCTTATGATGAGCTTGGTCAGGGGATGTTCAGTTGCTAGTACGATGGGATGAATACTGTCTGGATCTAAGTCTGCGGCTTGACGAAGGCGGCCTCCGACTCTGATGAGACCAGTAAGACTGTCATATTCAGGGGACAGCGTGCTAAGACGGCTGTCTGAGCGGACTGGGCGACTGGTCTGGAGGGCTTTGGTCTCCTCTGTGAAGCTGTCGGTCTGAGCTGAGCGGAGCAGCATGGTCTTGGTTTCCAGTCGCTCCGCGGCTGTAATAGGAGTGTCGGCCGCCCCGTGTAGGGTCCGGTACGTAGCAGCAATCAGCTTATCTAGTGAGGCATACTGCATTGGATCCGGCAAGGTTGGGGATACAGAAGCGTGCCCACAGAATGCAGTCCTCCTGAGCTCTGCTTCATTGCAGGCTGGAAACTCTGTTGGCAGCTTAGGCCAAGTGTCAGCGGCTTGTAATAGGAAAGGTGGACCATGTGACCAACGATTGGGGGCTGTTAGGTCAGCGAGATGTTTCCCTCTGGTGATGTCATCAGCAGGATTGAGCTCAGAGGTCACATATCGCCACTGTTCAGGAGATGTCAGCTCCTGTATTGCACAGATTCGAGTCCCCACAAATACCTTATAGCGACAGGAACTAGATTGGATCCACTGCAGCACCGTGGTAGAGTCTGTCCACAGGTAAATCGACTGTATGGGAACAGTAAGCTCTGTCTGGAGTAATCTGGCCAATTGGGCTCCTGTGAGTGCTGCGCAAAGCTCCAACCGGGGCATTGACACCTGCTTGCGTGGGGCCACTCTGGAGCGAGCCATCAGGAATGATGTGATGATGGGCCGTTGCCGCTCAATTACCCTGAGATAAGCCACAGCCCCATAAGCCTTTTCCGATGCGTCACAGAATACGTGAGCTTCGTATGTCACATTGCTGGAGTTATGAGGAGGAGCGTAGCAACGGGGAATGGTGACATGCTGAAGGTGTGACAGTTCGCCTTCCCACTCAAGCCAGGACTGAAGTAGATTCCCTTCGATGGGCTCATCCCACCCTCTTTCTGTGCTCCACAGGGCCTGTACAATAAGCTTGGCCCTTGTAGTGTAGGGACAAATATAACCTAGTGGGTCATACTGGGTAGCTAGTACCTTGTACACATTGCGCAGCGTGACCGTGGAGTAGGTGATAGGGCGGTGCTTATATCCCAGGACATCTGTCGGACAGTGCCAGCTAAGTCCTAAAGTTGACTCTTGTGAGTCGAGACCTTTGAAGTTCAGCCAAAGTTCACAGCTCTCTGATCGAGCTGAAGCGGGCAGGTGAGCAACTACTTCGGGCACGTTGCTCGCCCACTGTCGTATATCAAATCCTCCCTGAATGAGTAAATCTCTCATCCGGTCGATGAGCTGTTTTGCTTCTTCTGGGTTGAACAGAGACTGTAAACAATTATCCACGTAGAAGGCTGTGTGGACTGAGTCACAGATGTCTTTGTGGGTTTCTTTGTGCTCCCTAGCATGTCTCTGTAGGGCGAACGTAGCACAGCAGGGGCTATATGTCGTTCCGAAGGGCAAAACTCTCCACTCATATATGTCTGGGGGCCGATCCGTTTCACAATCCCTCCACAGAAACCGTAGCAGGGGACAATCCTCTGGGAGCAGCCGAACCTGATGAAACATGGCTTTGATATCTCCACTCACGGCTACAGGGTGTTGACGGAAGCGGAGTAATACCCCCAGCAGAGTGGGCCCCATGGGAGGTCCTGGTAAGAGGCAGCGGTTCAGGACGGACCCCTGAAACTCAAACAAACAGTTGAAGACCACTCTAGCCTTATTGTTGTGATGTACTATGTGGTGCGGTACATACCATGACTCAGAAGAGCTATGTGTCTCATCTGGGCTCAGCTTAGCAACATAGCCAGACTCTACTAACCTGTGGATCTCCTGGTTGTATGTATGGGTCAGATCAGGGTTCTTGGCCAGCTTATGTTCAGTAGATCTGAGGAGGCCCTTTACTGCTTCAGGGGAGACACACAGACGTGGAAAGTCTCTTCTTCTCAGTAGAGGAGTGGCATATCTCTCGACACCATCTACTGGGACTCTGAAGGTCTTTGTTTCCAACGTAGCCACTGCCTCTCTGTCCTCCTTTGACCGTGTGACCTCCTTCTCTGTCCTATAGGGGGGAACATCTAGTTGCCACAAACGCTTCACATCTTGATGCAGGGCCTCTGCAGGAGAAAGACACATGTTCAGGCACTGCAGCTCCCCCTCAGATGTAGGCATACTACTGGCTGGCCCCTGGATGGCCCATCCGAGCTTGGTGCAGACGGCTACTGGCCCTTTAGATGACCCCCTAAGGACAGGACGGACAGGGGTGATGAGATGAGCATTATCTGAGCCAAGTAGCACCAGCGGTTGGACCTGGTTAAATCCTTTGATCTGGACTTTCTGCAAGTGAAGATACTTCTTCTTCAGCTGTTCAGCTGGACATGACTGAGTAGCTAGACTCAGCTGGTCGGCTGTGAATGCATGTGTTACTTTGTACCTCACTTTGGGCTTAGCTCTCGGTGACACCTGAAATGAGACAAAGCCTCCCTTCATCTGGATTACATCTCGACGGATAGTTCACAGTGCGAGTGTTGCTTCCTCCTGCTCCAAACCTAGAGATTCAACTGCCGCAGGAAGCACAACAGTCTTTTCTGAGCCGTCATCAAGCACAGCAAATGTGTCCAGAGATTTGCCACCATGATGTAGTTGAATTGGTACTACTTTAAGCATGACTCGACCTGAGTGACTTGAATAGTCTAGGTAAACCATACTAGTACTCACAGTTAGTATGTTAGGGTCCCGCTTCTTGGCCTCAACCAGGTCATGGAGCACAGACAAATGCTGGTCACCACAGGTGCTGCACGGCTTCTTTAGAGTACACTGCTCTGGAGAATGTTTACGGCCACAGCGCCAGCATTTGGCCTTCTCAGTAATCCAGGTAGCCATAGCTTTGAGGTCTAGCCCTTTAAATCCATCACAGCCATTCAGATAATGCTCTGTCCCTTCACAGTATGGACAATAAGGTTTGAACTTCTGTCTCTTCTTAGGTTGGACTGTCAGATTGGGAGCTGTAGATCCTCCCCCGGTCTTAGCTTGGCTTGGGCTGGATTTGGGCCGTAGTAGATGGAAGCAGATTTGCTGTGTGACTTGGGCCCTGCTAAGGCTTTGAGTAGGTTCTTCTCTGGGCGTGGCCTGTCAGAGGGCATGTGAGAGGCTTGTCTGGATAGCTGAAGGACTTGGGATTTCCGTTCAAGCCATTCTGAGAAGTCGTACATATTGTATGTTCGGCTGCTGCCAGTGCGGATGATCCCCCGGGTAATACAGTACTCGATGAAGCTGTCTCTGTAGTTCAGGGGGAGTTTGGTAAGCAGTCTGTCCACATGTGAACCACAATGAAGCTCACTGGCTGCTACTTCATCCATGGTACTGAGAAGCCCGACCAGGCTGGACACGGACAGGGACAGGTCCTCAATAGCTTGAGAGTCTCCTGTTCTAATAGGGGGGCAGTTCAATATAGTGCTAAGCTCACTTTGGACTAACTGCCTTGGCTGTCCATACCTCTGCTCTAGCGCCCTCATTGCACTAGTATAGGGAGTGCGGTCGTGGATGTAGCGCTTGGCTACCTGTAGGGCGCTGGGATACTCTAGATGATCTAATAGGACCTGAAACTTGTAATCTTCTCCCAGATGAGAATGTGGCCCTAAGGTGCTGTCCAGCCCTTTCTTTAATAAGGCGAAGTCACTCTCTCTGCCCGTCCTGAAGACCACCAGCCTAGGCTTTGGAATACCATATGAAGATGCCACCATCATCTCCATCAGGTTTGGTAGAGGCGCTCTGGCTGATTCAGATGTGGCAACCCATGGATTATATTGTCCAGCAGAGGAAGATGATGAATAGTCACTTCCTGACGGGTCGGGAACGTGGTGGTTGCCAGCTGGATCAGGCAAAGCTTCAGGATGCAATATGTTGGATACAGGGTGCTGAGCGTCTGCCCACTGTGATGGCTGGGTCACAGGTTCTGGTGGACGTGGAAGTTGGTAGGTCGGATCAGCAGGACGCGGTGGTTGCTGCAAGTACACAGGATTAGCTGGAGGTCTGGCTTGGAAGACGCGAGCAGCTGGATGTAACGTCTGCTGCAGACTCACTGGATCCCCAGCCTGTGATAGCTGCTGTACTGCATGATAAGCACGTTGTCTTGGCTGATTAGCTGAGGCTGCGTGATGTGATATCTGCACCTGGCCTGGCCGGTTTATAAGGAGATGATGTTCCGATCTCTGGTACATGAAGGGTGTAGCGGTGCATCGTCCAAGTCTCCTGAGTGGTGTTGATGCAGCTACATAAGTGGCAGGGTGCAGCACTGGCTGAGTGTGAAAACTCACTTTACGAGGAGGTGATGGAGCAGATGCCTTCACTGGCGTCAGCATGTTCGCAGGTGTTGTGGTGTCCTGCTCTGGTACAGGTAGTGGCTCTATGGTGCGATGTATCACCTCACTGCTAGGTTGTGAAGCTTGCTCCAAACGCTCCACCCGCTTCAGTAATGAGTGTCCTCCATAGACGCTTGAAGGTGATTCATGGTTTGGAGGACACTGTTCCATGCGGATTCCATCCTCTGCCATCTCCCTTCCTCTTCATTGTCAGAGCTACTGGAACTACTTGGAGCTCTAGATGGGTTGGGTGGCTCAGTTAGGTTGTGCTCATAGTCCACCAGATATCCCGGGAGTTTCCTCTCCCGTTTTGGACGGGGGCTACTCGATGCACCTCCATCCTGAGGGTTTTCCATCTCATGAACTCAGCCAAGGCAAATCCGGCTCGAAGGACCACTTGTACTGAATGTTTGCACTGATTGCCGATCACGCTTCAACTGAGTTGTCCTCTGTCAGAAGGATTGGCACTCCACAGTGATGTAGTCCAAGTAGTTTTATTAAAGAGGTAGCAGATGACATCAACAGGCTGTACAACATTAGTGGTGAGGCAATTGCATTCCCATCTATGAATGCAGGTAAAGGGAGTGTGAGTGTGCAGGAGTATGTGGGTGTGGTAATCTGTTAACAGAAAGAACAACCATTAGTATGGATAGTAGTGTACCGCTTATACAGCACTGTGGGTTTCCAGCATGAAGTTATATGATCTGCTATAAACCTCATGGCCACTAGATGCCACCCTAAGACCATACATGAATTTCTTGTTCGTATATGCATTAGCAAACAGTATCTCTACAGGTCAGATAATAAACACAGAAAATAGTTCTATCCACCTCCGACCACCATACTTGACAGTGAGTCGTATATGGAATGCCATATAAGTTGCAACCAAGGCTGCCTGAAGTAGGCCAACAAAACCTGCAACTTAGCAACAGGACTAGCTTCTTACTTAGTGATTTACACAGAGCAACTCACAGATAAAGTCAAATAAGCATCAATCTCATCTTATAATACTCACATGATAAACACGCACACCAAGGGTAACTCACACAGGAACGCACGAGAAAAACGCTGATCATCCAACACCTTTCAGCTGTGCTGAACTGCGCTGAACACGTTCCCAACGGGAAGTACAGATACCGAGAAGCATCATGGGTAATGTAGTCTAAACGGTGTTCACAAACATTTTTCCTCTGGAAAGCGGACTTTTAACAACGGGGGTTGCCACCACGACTGGCACCGGCCACCTTACGACCACAGCTAGCAACAGCCGCCTCGACAATCGCAGAGTGGAACAAGGCCCACTCGGACTCAATGTCCCCCACTGCTCTCGGGACGTGGTCAAAGCTCTGCCGGAGGTGGGAGTTGAAGACCGTCTTGACAGGTTCTTCTGCCAGGCGTTCCCAGCAGACCCTCAATATGCGTTTGGGTCTGCCAGGTCTACGCGGCATGTTCCCTTGCCATCTGATCCAACTCACCACCAGGTGGTGATCAGTTGACAGCTCCGCCCCTCTCTTCACTCGGGTGTCCAAAACATACGGCCGCAGGTCAGATGATACGACTACAAAATCTTTCATCGACCTGTGACCTAGGCTGCCCTGGTACCAAGTGTACCGGTGGGCATCCTTATGTTCGAACATGGTGTTCGTTATGGCCAAACTGCGGCTTGCACAGAAGTCCAATAACAAAACACCGCTCGAGTTCAGATTAGGTGGGCCGTTCCTCCCAATCACACCCCTCCAGGTCAAGCTGTCATTGCCCACGTGAGCATTGAAGTCCCCCAGCAGGACAATGGAGTCCCCTGATGGAGCACTATCTAGCACTCGTCCCAGGGACTCCAAAAAGGGTGGGTACTCTGAACTGATATTTGGCCCATAAGCACAAACAACAGTCAGGACCCGTTCCCCGACCCGAAGGCGCAAGGAAGCTACCCTCTTGTCCCCCGGGGTAAACCCCAACACACAGGCAGAGAGTCTCGGGGCTAACAAAAAGCCAACCCCAGCCCTCCGCCTCTCACCCGGAGCAACTCCAGCAAAGTAGAGTGTCCAACCCCGCTCCAGGTCTCGGGTTCCAGAGCCAATGCAATGTGTCGAAGTGAGTCCGACTATATCTAGCCGGTACCGCTCAACCTCTGCCACCAGCTCCGGCTCCTTCCCCGCCAGCGAGGTGACGTTCCATGTCCAAAAAACTAGTTTTCTTGTCCGGGGATTGGACCGCCAAGGCTCCCGCCTTGGTCTGCCACCCGATTCGCATTGCACCGGACCCTTCATGTTCCTCCTGCGGGTGGTGGGTCCACAGTTGGACGAGCCCATGTATCCGGTTCGGGCTGGGCCCGGCCGGGCCCCATGGGCGAAAGCCCGGCCACCAGGCGCTCGCTCACGGGCCCCAACTCCAGGCCTGGCTCCAGGGTGGGACCCCGGTAACCCTCCGGGCCGGGTACTCCGACTCTTCGTTTTAACCGCCATGAAAGATCCTTCGAACCGTTCTTTGTCTCACCCTTCACCTATAGAACCACATTATTTAATTAATTAGCTGCACGTTCTCCTGTCCTCTGTCCTCCGGGCCACACACACACACACACACACACACACACACACACACACACACACACACACACACACACACACACGGGACTGTCTCAGCTGTTATTTTCGTTAAGGAGTGTGCAAGTACAGCATGCGCGCCTCGTGCACGAGCCTACTGTTGAAGCTGCCGTTACGCTTTTGGCCTGAGGGGGCAATCGCGAGCATAAAAATTCAATACTCCGTAAAGTCCCTTTAAGGAGCGCTGCTGTTGCAATGGTCTTGGTAGTCCAGCAGTTTGAGCGCCTATCTTTTATCTCGTTTTGCCGTGAGCATGACATGGGTTCGATGTTAAGACAGATGTTAACCCTTTAGGCACCATAGTTTTTTCAGTAAAATATGAATGTTTTATATCACTATTTAAAGAGCTTGTAGCTTAAATCTGGTTAGAGATAGAGGAATGTTGTAAATTAGAAAAATCTTCAGTATGAGCCAAATTTTGTGATAGAAACAAATTCACTCTCATAATTTGCATATTGTGACGTCATCAGATGGCAGCCATATTGGATTGCATCACATTTGCAGGCTTTTTTTTAACTGTTTTTGTCTTATTTTCTTAGTGTTGTTATTGTACAATAGGCCCCATAGTTTTGAGTTCTCCTTTCTATTCTGTTCAGTTGTTCACCTGTAGTTGCTTAGAGTGACCTGTAGATGTCACCCCACCACTTTGGATGGGAGAGGTTTTGGATAGGTGGATACGTGGGTGAAATCTATATGAGTGTGTTTGCTCCCGATTATCAGCAGAGAAGTGGTCATTTCGTGAGAAGTGTGCGTTACTGAGCAACGTAAGTCTGTGATGTATAAGGATGTGTGGATAAAATGTGTTTGTGACTAGTTGAAGTTAGAGGGAAGTGAAGATGTTTCTGTTTGTGTCGCTAGCGAGTGCTAAGCTAAGCTAAGCTAAGTTAGGCTAGCTCTCCTGCCGTGTGATTGGGGATAATTGTGTGCTGAGTTAGCTCAGTGGGTTTATATATGGGATGTGGGTAATATCTGGTTTAGGGGATGTTAGTTTCTTTCCTACCTGTGTTTCTGTTGATGTACTCTGAGTTACTATTATGAACATTTAGTGATGTACTATTTTCTTTCTATTCATTACAGAGACCACACACACACAGACACACACCTGTACCTAAACTTGTATGTAACACCTGCTCCTCCGACAAGCCTGTTACCTTTGACTGTGTGGAGATAATACAAGAGTTTAAACCATCCTGGGCGTCTTCGGTGTCTTCTTTCTGAATCGCCATCCGGGCCTAGAGTAGTGTTCTGGCCGACACTCCGGGGAGTGGCAGCTGCAAACCTGAATCAACACCTTACAGTCCTCCCCTTCCGGGTTATCTACCCAACACTAGTGGTCCTTCGAGCCGGATGTTAGCTGCTTCTACCCTAACAAGATGGATGACATTCAGAACTTCTCAGCTCTTGGTGCGTGCCCACGGAGTAATGTACGTCATCCCCTACGTTATGAAGCTTATGAGACTGACTTCCCCTGGCTTGGTGCAGGTTACCGGGAGGAAAATGAGATGGGAGGTGACACCCGTTCTTCCCACCATCTGCCGTCTGACCCCTCTGAAAACCGCTCATACAGCCAAATCACACCAATGAGAGCAGAGTTGGAGGATGTACAACGTGAAAGGTTCCTGTTACAGCAATCACATGACCAGATGAGAGCTGGGCTGGCTGATTTCCAGGCACTTCATGCTAGTTTGCTGCAGCTGTTGGACCGTGCAGAGAGTCTGCAGCTCAATCCACAGACCAGAAGCCCTGCTGTTCATCCCCAGCCACCCCCTACTGAGGAGGAAGAGGACTGGCCCCTACCACCTCCTCCGGTTGCGTTCACGGAGGAACCTGTCCCCAGTCAAAGCCCAGTCACAGACCGCATTGACACGATGATGAAAGAGCTTCAGGCTCTAAAGAGGGAGTCTATGACTGCACAGGAGGGCCGGATCATTCCCCCACCTGAATCTAAGCCGAGGTTCACGTCTCCTCAGCTAAGGCCCACCTACCCTCCAGCGCCGCCTCCAAGTGGACACCTCCCTCCATTGCAACCACTGCCAGCTCCGACTCCATCCCCATCCACTCCTTTCTCCGCCTCCCAGATGCATAGACCCTTTGGCTTGGCTGCGGCCCCGGATATGAACTACAGGGGGCCTCGTCCAAGCATTCCCAAGCTCACACTTCGTGATCCAGGAGAATTCGCCCGACTGAAGATGGCGCTAGAGAACTTACTGCCCTTGGAGAGTTCAGAGCTCTTCAAGTACCACGTCTTGTTAGATCACCTCAACTTAGAGGAAGCGAAGTTGATAGCGGACGCTTATCTCCATTCTGCCACGTCCTTCAGTGACACCATGCATGCTCTTAATGACCGGCTTGGACAGCCCCATCAGCTTGCCCTGCGGAGTATTGCTGCTGTCATGGACTCACCTGACATCCGCCCAGGGGATGCAGTCGCCTTCGAGCGATTCTCTCTCCACATCCAGTCGCTCGTGGGCATGCTGAAGACTTTGGGCACAGATGGGGAGGTCGAACTCCAGTGTGGCTCCCATGTGGCTCGACTCCTGGGTAAACTCCCTCCAGAACAAAGAGCTGATTTCCGTCGGTGCATGTACAGCCATTCTGGTCAGGCATACACTCTGGACGACCTGTCTACCTGGTTAAAGTACGAATCCTGGTGTCAGGGCTATGACGGTTCACCCACTCCAATGATCACCAAGGAGAAACGTGATGTCAGACCAAGTAGGCGCCCTGTTGCGGTTCTTCACGGTGCAGAGACCTCACCCAGGTCAGTAGGTACCACTCCAAACAAAGCTAGGCAGCAGCCCTACTGCGCCTTCTGTGATAACCATGCTCACCACCTGAGTCAGTGTCCAGAGATAGTTAAGCTGAGTCGAGAACAGCTCACACACTGGATAAAGACCAACAAGAGGTGCTGGCGTTGCGCTCGTTCCCATCAGGCAGCCCAGTGCACCCTCAAGAAACCCTGCAGCCTGTGTCAGGGTCGTCATTTGCAGGTCCTTCATGACGTTAATTCCAAGCCATAACAGACCTTAGGCCCAGCGTCTACTCCCCCACGAGAAAGTGAGAATCCTACAGGCGTCCTGTACCTCGACCGTCCTACAGAGAGCAGCCAAGTTCTGTTAAAGGTTGTCCCAGTCATTCTTCACCATAATGGCAAGACCTTGAGCACTCACGCAGTTTTGGATGATGGGTCAGAGAGGACTATGCTGCTGCCCACCGCTGCCCAGATCCTTGACCTTCAAGGCATTCGAGAGACCCTTCCATTGCGCACTATCAGACAAGATGTGCAAACTCTGCATGGCTCATGTGTCTCATTCGAGATCTCTGCAGGTGGCAAACCTAAGCTGAGGTACAAGGTCCGCAACGCCTTCACCGCTACCCGTATCGACCTAGCCGAGCGCAGCTATCCTGTGGAGTCCTTGCAGCGGAAGTACAGACACCTCAGAGGCCTGCCTCTCCAGGCCTTTAAGAAGGTCAAACCCCTCCTTCTCATTGGCAGTGACCACCCACAGCTCATCACTCCAACTGAAGCTGTTCGTCTCGGTCCACCGGGTGGTCCCGCTGCTATGCGCACCAGGTTAGGGTGGACACTACAGGGCCCCTCCAGCCTTATCGGTTCCTTTTCGCTGCCACAACAGTGCCTATTCACGACCGCCATCCCTCCTCAGATGAGTGAGTTACTCAAACATGTGGAGAAGTTATGGCAGGTAGATGTCGTCCCAGTACCAGAAGGCAAAGTGGTTACTCGGTCAAGAGAAGATAACTATGTAGTTAACCTGTTGGAGCAGAAGACAGTTCGTGTGGATGTTGAGGGCATCCACCGCTATGCCACCCCCCTCCTTCGCCGCCAGAACATGCCACACCTTAAAGCTAGCCCTAACATAGTCGTTCCCAGTTTGAGGAGTGTGGAGAGAAGGCTCCAGAAAGATCCAGAGCGGGCTAAGATCTATGGCGCGGAAATAGAGAAATTGGTCCGGGCCGGTTCGGTGGTTAAGGTGGCCCCCTCTGAGGTTGCTCCAGCAGATGAGTCATGGTACATCCCTCACCACCTTGTTAGTCACAATGGCAAAGATCGCCTTGTGTTCAACTGTTCGTTCCAGTTCCAAGGCCAAGCCCTCAATGACCATCTTCTACCTGGGCCGACCCTGAGCGCCTCGCTCCTTGGTGTCCTCCTTCGCTTTCGTGAGCATGCCGTAGCCATTAGTGGTGACATAAAGGGTATGTTCCACCAGATTCGCCTCCTTCCTGAAGACTGTTCCCTTCTGCGGTTTGTGTGGCGGGATCTGCACCCTGAGGCACCTGTGGCTGTCTATGAATGGCAGGTCCTCCCCTTCGGTACAACCTGCAGCCCATGCTGTGCAACCTTCGCTCTGCAGCGCCACGTCAGGGATCACACTGACAGAGATGATCCAATACGTCACTCTGTGGGACAGTGTTTCTATGTTGATAACCTCCTTCAGAGTGTAGCAACCCCTGAAGAAGCTCGGGACCTAGTGGACCGGCTAAGAGCCCTCCTGTCTTCGGCTGGATTTGTCCTTCGCCAGTGGGCCAGTAATGAACCCAGCACCATTGGCCACCTACCTGAAGACCTCAGATCCACAAGTGCAGGACTTTAGCTCACTCAAGACAAATCAGACACCTCCGAGCCAACTCTGGGCCTTAGCTGGCACTTCCCCACGGACATTTTGGGGTACAAGCACCGCAAAGTCAGTTATGGCACCCCCACTATGCGGAACATTTATAAGGTTCTCGCAAGCCAGTACGACCCACTTGGCTTCATCCTACCGTACACTACCCGAGCCAAGATGCTGGTGAGGCGCCTTTGGGATCAGCAGAGGGGGTGGGATGACCCGCAGCTTCCGCCAGAACTGCTACAGCAGTGGAAAACTTGGGAAGAGGAGTTGTCATTCCTTGCACAAGTCCTGCTTCCTCGCCCTTATCTCCCAAAGCACATCACGGAGTCAGCCAGTGAGAGAGAGATTCACATCTTCTGTGATGTGTCAGAACAGGCTTATGGTGCAGTGGCCTATATGAGAACAGTGACGGGTGATGGCAGCTCCCATCTGGCCTTCTTGATGGCCCGCTCCCGTGTTGCCCCCAAACGCATTCTCTCCATACCCAGACTCGAACTGTGTGGTGCCCTCTCTGGAGCGCACCTCTCCCGTCTCCTTAGAAATGAGCTCACCCTGGACATGGAGAGAATAGTGCTGTGGTCTGACTTCACCACTGTACTCAACTGGTTGAGGTCCGAGTCATGCCACTTCAAGGTCTTCGTCGGCACCCGCGTGGCTGAGATCCAGGAAATAACTCAAGCGCACACCTGGCGCTATGTGGATTCAGCCCAGAACCCCGCGGATGATATAACCCATGGAAAGACCCTTTTGGACCTGGCCAGACCCAACAGGTGGAGTCAAGGGCCTCCTTTCCTGCTCCTAAGTCCAGAGCAGTGGCCTCCAGAGCCGAGCGGCACCCTGGCTGAGCCACCAGGCTCATCTGAGCTCCGCAAAGAGACCTTTTGTGGAGTTTCTACCACCTTTGACCCCGCCACCTCGAACTTCAGCGGATATGACACCTGGGCGGAGCTGCTGGAGGCGGTTATTACACAGCTGCATGGGGCGGCCAGAGGCGGGGGAACTTCATCAGCTCAGGACTATATTCAAGCGGAGAAGCACGTTTTGAGAGAAGCTCAAAGGGAGAGCTTTCCTGAGGAGTATCGGCTTCTTGAGCAGGGGAAGTCTGTCCGTCGCAGTAGTCGTCTCCTCGCACTGTCCCCTGAGTTTGACCGTGAAGATGAGGTTATCCGTGTAGGGGGACGTCTCCGCCGCTCTGAAGATCTTGCATTTAACAACTCGCACCCCTTAGTTTTGGATCCGACACATCCGGTCACCAGCTTGCTCAATCAGGATGTCGACAGTCGTCTGCATCATCCAGGGCCAGAGAGAGTTTTCGCGGAGATTCGGCGCACTCATTGGATCCTGAGAGGCAGGGAAGCGGTTAGGCGTTTCCAGAGGACCTGTCTTGAGTGTCGCAGATGGAAAGCCCGACCAGCGGTTCCCAAGATGGCTGACCTGCCAGTGGCGCGCCTTCGCCTTTACAAACTTGCCTTTTATTCGACAGGTATGGACTGCTATGGACCCTTTGAGGTCAAAATCGGGCGCCGTGTGGAGAAAAGGTGGGGCATCATTTTTAAGTGCCTTACTATCAGAGCGGTCCACCTTGATGTCCTGACCTCCATCGACACAGATGCCTTCCTAATGGCACTTCGTCGGTTCGTTGCCAGGAGAGGGACCCCAGCTGAGTTGTACTCAGACCAGGGAACCAACTTCCGTGGAGGAGAAAGGGAACTCCAAGTAGCTTTCACGGCCATGACCGCTGACCTGCAGAAGCTCCTGGCTCCCCAGAAGATCATCTTCCACTTCAATCCACCAGCGGCTCCTCATTTTGGGGGAGTGTGGGAACGGGAGATTAGATCTGTCAAGACGGCGCTCTACACTACAGTAGGATCTCAACCCGTACAAGAGGAGGTCCTCCGTACGGTCCTTGTGGAGGTGGAGGGCATCTTAAACTCCAAACCACTAGGTTATGTCCCGTCCGACATCAGTGATCCTGATCCAGTGACCCCCAACTGTTTTCTGATGGGGCGGCCTGATGGGGCGCTTCCTCAAGTCATTTACCCTAAAGAAGAGCTCCTGAGTCGCCGCAGATGGAAACACTCTCAGGTGCTGGCTGACCACTTCTGGTCTCGATTCATCCGATTGTACCTTCCAAGCCTACAGCTTCGCCCGAAATGGCAGTCATCCCCCATGGACGTCACCGAAGGTTTGGTGGTGATGATCATAGATCCTCAGCTATCCCGCGCTTCCTGGCTCCTGGGTCGCATCTCCAAGGTCCACCCCAGTCCCGATGGGCACATCAGGTCTGCTGACGTCAAGGTGGGAGACAGGACCTTCACCCGACCTGTGGCGAGGCTGGTGGTATTGCCTGCCCTCCCGGACGAAGACAAAGGACAGTCACAGTGACTTTATTAGAGAAGTTACCTTTTGTTGTGAGCAAATGTACTTCATACATTTGGGGGCGGCTGTACAAAAGGCCCCATAGTTTTGAGTTCTCCTTTCTATTCTGTTCAGTTGTTCACCTGTAGTTGCTTAGAGTGACCTGTAGATGTCACCCCACCACTTTGGATGGGAGAGGTTTTGGATAGGTGGATACGTGGGTGAAATCTATATGAGTGTGTTTGCTCCCGATTATCAGCAGAGAAGTGGTCATTTCGTGAGAAGTGTGCGTTACTGAGCAACGTAAGTCTGTGATGTATGAGGATGTGCGGATAAAATGTGTTTGTGACTAGTTGAAGTTAGAGGGAAGTGAAGATGTTTCTGTTTGTGTCGCTAGCGAGTGCTAAGCTAAGCTAAGTTAGGCTAGCTCTCCTGCCGTGTGATTGGGGATAATTGTGTGCTGAGTTAGCTCAGTGGGTTTATATATGGGATGTGGGTAATATCTGGTTTATGGTAGCAAAGGGGATGTTAGTTTCTTTCCTACCTGTGTTTCTGTTGATGTACTCTGAGTTACTATTATGAACATTTAGTGATGTACTATTTTCTTTCTGTTCATTACAGAGACCACACACACACACACACAGACACACACCTGTACCTAAACTTGTATGTAACACCTGCTCCTCCGACAAGCCTGTTACCTTTGACTGTGTGGAGATAATACAAGAGTTTAAACCATCCTGGGCGTCTTCTGTGTCTTCTTCCTGAATCGCCATCCGGGCCTAGAGTAGTGTTCTGGCCGACACTCCGGGGAGTGGCAGCTGCAAACCTGAATCAACACCTTACAGTCCCCCCCTTCCGGGTTATCTACCCAACAGTTATTGTTTATGATATATATATACATACTCATATGTAGACATACATAACTATGTATGTATATATATAATATTTATTACTTTATTGGTATTTTGTTATGTTTACTGTGTATCAATCAAGAACACTGTTTTTGGTGCTTCAGTGTTATGAACACATTTCACTCATCCCTTCTTTGGTTTATTTTGTTTATTATATATATATATATATATATAATCCTCAATCTCAGGCTTTTCCACAAGCCCCATGCAGAACTGAATGAACGCTTTCATTTCTGGGACAGTTACATCGTACCAGTCATATCTGGAGCTAGATTTCAGTTCCTCCCTCTCTAAATACTGGTGAGCATATTGGTTAGTTTCAGTTGTGATGAGGGTCCAGAATTCCTCATCCAAAAAAACTGACAGAAAATCAATGTGATCTGAATTTGACAGATCCCTGTCTCCACAGTATCC
Source organism: Nothobranchius furzeri (assembly GCF_043380555.1). Lineage (NCBI taxonomy): Eukaryota > Metazoa > Chordata > Actinopteri > Cyprinodontiformes > Nothobranchiidae > Nothobranchius > Nothobranchius furzeri. The sequence continues at coordinate 69,169,493 of NC_091746.1, read as the reverse complement.
AATTGGCTCATGAAAATGCCTGATCCACTTGGAATACTGTTCCTCTTCTCCCAAACTAACCCAGCCATCATCATTATTATTGTCAATGAGGCTGTGTTGGGCCACACCCCCTGCTAGCAGTGATTTTTTTCCCTGCGGTTCCTCCCCCTCCTGCTCCATTTCCCGCGGTTTACACCCCCGGGGCTGAATCGATCACCAGCGGAGTTTTCATCGGCCCGATCACCACCACCACATCCCTTTTAAATAATAAAATGTTTAGAAATTTTCACACAAAAAAGATGTGTTTAATAAAACCTTCATAGGTAAGCCAACAAGCACTGTTGTTGTTAATATCATGGTTAGGTGTTTGAATGACTGATCGTAACTACAACAGCTGTTACCTTTTTCTTCTTGCTGGAGCTGATTTTAGCCTTCACATCTTTAATCTGCTCCATCAGGTCGATCGTGGTGTGCAGAAGGTTGGTGTTTCTCCTCGTCTCCTTCATCAAATCCATCTGCGCCTCATCTACCTGTGTCTGATTGTACAACTCAACATGAATACATTAATGATGGGTCTACCTAATTTCACAAGCATATAAACAAAACACCTCAAACTTCCAGAGGAGCAAATAAACAAACCTCCAAGTGTTTCATCTTGTCAGCATGAGCTGCAAGGAGGCGCTTCTTTTCCTGCTCCAGTTCCTCCAACCTGGTGCTGTCCGGCATCGTCAGCAGAGCCTCTAGATCCACTTTCCTCCCAAACCTTCTCATCATCAATTCATCGCACTGATTCTCTAGGTCTGCAGCAACCAATTCATAAAACTGACTGGATCTGACAACTGTGACACTTTAATTTACCCAACATGTATATTTACCCTGTTTTACCCTGAACCTTGACTGTTTTGCCTTGAACCTTGACTGTTTTAACCCTGAACCTTGACTGTTTTGCCCTGAACCTTGACTGTTTTGCCCTGAACCTTGACTGTTTTAACCCTGAACCTTGACTGTTTTGCCCTGAACCTTGACTGTTTTGCCCTGAACCTTGACTGTTTTAACCCTGAACCTTGACTGTTTTGCCCTGAACCTTGACTGTTTTGCCCTGAACCTTGACTGTTTTAACCCTGAACCTTGACTGTTTTGCCCTGAACCTTGACTGTTTTGCCCTGAACCTTGACTGTTTTGCCCTGAACCTTGACTGTTTTGCCCTGAACCTTGACTGTTTTAACCCTGAACCTTGACTGTTTTGCCCTGAACCTTGACTGTTTTGCCCTGAACCTTGACTGTTTTAACCCTGAACCTTGACTGTTTTAACCCTGAACCTTGACTGTTTTGCCCTGAACCTTGACTGTTTTGCCCTGAACCTTGACTGTTTTGCCCTGAACCTTGACTGTTTTAACCCTGAACCTTGACTGTTTTAACCCTGAACCTTGACTGTTTTGCCCTGAACCTTGACTGTTTTGCCCTGAACCTTGACTGTTTTGCCCTGAACCTTGACTGTTTTAACCCTGAACCTTGACTGTTTTGCCCTGAACCTTGACTGTTTTGCCCTGAACCTCGACTGTTTTGCCCTGAACCTTGACTGTTTTGCCCTGAACCTCGACTGTTTTGCCCTGAACTTCGACTGTTTTGCACTGAACCTCGACTGTTTTGCCCTGAACCTTGACTGTTTTGCCCTGAACCTCGACTGTTTTGCCCTGAACCTTGACTGTTTTGCCCTGAACCTCGACTGTTTTGCCCTGAACCTCGACTGTTTTGCCCTGAACCTCGACTGTTTTACCCTAAACCTTGACTATTTTTCCCTGAACCTCGACTGTTTTGCCCTGAACCTCGACTGTTTTGCCCTGAACCTTGACTGTTTTACCCTAAACCTTGACTATTTTTCCCTGAACCTCGACTGTTTTGCCCTGAACCTTGACTGTTTTTCCCTGAACCTTGACTGTTTTACCCTGAACCTTGGCTATATTAGAACATAAATCCTGGGCGTTTTACCGTTAACCTTTATGGACTTTACTTTCTTATCCCGAAGGAGTCTGTCACGCTTTTTCAGATCTCGATGGAACTGGTCATTCAGCTTCTTATTATCTGCTTGTAGCTGTTGGATTTGCTCATCCATCCTAAACAGCTCCATCTTGTCCAATGCCAGGAATTCACTCAGATCTGACAGCACCGGGCCCTTGCAGGCCAACTGAATCTGGTAGAAATATGAAGATAGAGGAAGATGAAGCCAAGCCACTGCTGTAATGAATTTTGGGACTATATTAAAGGGGTGCTAGATTGCTATTTATCTTTGAGCTTTTAGAAAGCATATAAAATTGTGTTGGAGCTTAAAATGTCCAAGCCCTGATAGATGGCTAAATAAAACACATATAAGGCACATAAAAAATACCTCTTTTCCCCACCCACTCCACCAATGTGTGTGTGTGTGTGTGTGTTGGAGGATGTTTCAGCCAAGAGGAAAAGGGTTTGAAGAGACACGTGAAAGCAGAAACTGAAACTACAGTCAGGGTTTCTCAGTAAATCCCCACTCAAGCCTTAAATAAAACATTTTAATGGATCCCTTAATAAAAATGCTTAAAAAACAATTAATATTTGCACTAGATACAAATGATTTGAATTTATTTGATGTTTTTGCACCCTGGCACATGTTCTGTGTTAATTTTTTACACAAGTATACAAAAATATTAAATATGTAATGGGAACGCGGCTGTTTTCCGCTTGGTCCTAGTGCTCAACCAGGGTCTATTTAATATAGCGTAATATATTTGGAAGTGCAGGAGACAAAAAATGACTTTGGAAAAAGTGTGTGTGTGTGTGTGTGGGGATTGCCTTTTTCCACTTTTTAACCGACATAAAAATAGGTCGTACATGGCCTTGACTTTTTGGTATGCTGCATTTGATAACTCAAGCTGTCTTTATTCAACAAGGAAAATGTTGGTTTAGATTCTAGGTCCTCTTTAAAATAAAACTAATATGATTATTATGACTGTTGTTGTTGTTTTAAGAGCTAATATCTCACATATTTCTGAAATGTAAAACAAACTACTGTTAACTTCTTGTTAGCCTCTCAGCAGTAAAGGCTCTGATTGGTGGAAAGCTGCTGTTTACCTAAAGGAAAATAAATCAGTAAATAAATCTGTTGTGCGACTGAAGTTGATTTGTCTTCAGAGTTTGTTTACCTGGTTGAGTTTGAGGGGAATTATCACTTCCACTTCGTTCATTTCCTGTTGTTTCTCCTGGTTCATTAACTCGATGTCAGCTTCTACCGCCCGCCGCTGGCTCTTCACTAGCTTCTCCTGGAAATCCCGACAGAAAACGCAGAGCAGGCTGTGACAGAAGAGCGCCATTTCACAGAGAACAGTGGAGGGGACAGAGGCTGACCTTCTCCTGGAGTGAGGTGATGTCCTTCTTCAGAGCCTCAACCACCTTCCTCTCCTTCACCTGCAGCTCCTCCAGCTCCACTCGATCGTGACGGAGCTGCAGAGTGCTTTTTAACAGCTCCGGCTTGCAGCCTGAGACACAAACACACAACACCGCTGAGATGGACTCAATCCAAACTGAATCTTGTACTGAGAATCAGAGCAGTTGTTTCTCTGTTTATGAACTTGATTTATTTAGTTGGACCATGATGGTTGTTTCTGAGGAATCAAACACCGCAGCACCAGATTCAGTCAGCTGACCTTTAGGCCGAACATTCAGAGAAGCTTCTCGTTTCTTCTTGCTGCTGTAATCATCACTGTCCAAGTCATCATCGGAGTCTTCTTCACCGTCTTCGGTTTCTAAAAACAAATTCAGGTTATAAAGAAGACAGGAAGAGAATGATGACCCATGTTGACCTTCCAGCACCTTCATGTAGAGGTGATTTTTCCATCTGCACTCGTTTGATTTTCTGTGTGAAGACTTTGGTAAGAAACTCTTCAAAAGGGCAGTTTTCTCCCAGTGAGGCCTGAAAGGCGTCAGTCAGAGCTCTCACTCTCTTCTTCAGATCAATCATCTCTGCTCCCTTCAGCTCCAGCTGCTGGTTGCACTCCTCCAGCTTCAGCTGTCCACACAAGGAAGAGACAGACCATTTCAAACCAGTAAACCAAAGTGAAACCAGAGCGACTGGTTGGCATTTCAGTACCACTTTAGGGGTTTTAGACCTAGTGGTGATGTTACGCATCATAAAAACTTCAAACAGAAATGTTGTCAGATCAGAACTTGGAGTGTGTTGTGAACAACTCTCGGCTAAAACATTAGGTTAGAATTTTTAGGTTTTTGGATTTGGAGCTAGCGATGCATGAAGTTACGATTTTTTTTTTCAGTTTTTTTCTTCCCGTGTGCTGTCTGGCTGTGAAGCAAACAGATTTGATGTCTGAATGCTGGTGACAAGCCTTACAGATTTACTCTCAGGTGGAGCATCGAAGCGTCTGCTTTTAATGTCACGCCTGATACCTAAAAATGTATTGTTATTGTTTTTGAATGCATTGTAATTCCGACCAGACACGGAGTACGTTTACATGCAGCCAATATCCGGGTTATGATGGGGTTGAGGTCGGTATTCGGGTTTCTGAGTTGATCAGAATAACCTGTTTACAAGCATAAATAGAAAGAGTTACCCCTAACTTGCATAACCCGATTTAAATGCGGACGTTGGGGTAGCGTCAGGACGTATGGACTACGTCCAGATGCAATATGCGTCATTTCCGGTTCTTCTCGTTCCAGTATCCGTGAAAACAACAACATTTTTCCCAGTTCAGAAGAGATAGCGACCACGTTTGTTTGCGCTTTAGTTTCTTCGTCACTCCAAAAGTGTGGTGCTGTGCCGCGACTCGCCATGTTGCTCCCAACTTGTTGTTTACTTCCGGTGTTCTGGCGCATACAAGACGTCTCGCTACTCAAAAGACCAAGATTCCTTGCGAACAGAGCATGCACAGAACACACGCTTTGATGGGGATATCCCGGTATGCGTTTACACGACCAAACGTTCGGGTTAGAAAAGAGTTACCCCAGGTGTAGTAACCGGGTTTTTAAAAACCGGGTTATGAGCATATCCGGGTTTCTGGCGGTGTTTACATGGACCTGCGGAACCGGGTTATTGTGAATATTCAGGTTTTAAAAGGGTTACTGGCTGCATGTAAACGCACTGATGGAGTCAGAGGTGAAAGAGAAAGGAAGAGACAAAAGGTGTGTGTATGTGTGTGTGTGTGTGTGTGTTGGGGGGGGGGGTCCACAAAAATAAACAATAATGAACAAGAGTCTGCTTCTAGACCTGCAGAAAGAGAGAAGAAACATGGGACACAACAACAATACATCGGGAGCAAGCTATCACTGCGTCAACTTGATGAAGAAATATATAATCAACATTGTTTAACTGAACAATCACACGATAATAAATCACAGTGCATTTGGTGCCAACCACACCCTTAAGACATGTGTTGAAGACCTGTGTTGAAGCCCAGGACTCAATGACCCGGGACCCTGGGGCGACCACCCCCCGCCGGGGACCCAGCAGAGCCCAGGGACCCAGACCCCACCAGGCAGCCACCAGGATTAGTCAGGCAGACGCCAAAAATCTTAAACTCCCTGACCCGGGAGCCACGACCCAAGCAGACCAAGGCACCGCACTCCACACCAGGTGTGGCAGGGGGAGAGGGGAGACGAAGAGGTGTGCTATGACCCCTAGTCTCCCTCCGCCTGCTCCAATATAGTGTTGTGTGTTGATGAGGTGTATGCCATGGCTGTGGTGAGCGGGCAGTGCGGGCATCGTCTGGCCTATGCCAGCTGATGACACCACCACCCCACTTGCAACCACAGCCCTCTGTGTCTAAGTGCAGTTTAAAATTGGAAGTGAGCACCGGCACTCGGGAGGAGGCTGAGAAATCCCCCTGCCAACTGCCGTTGAATGTGCTCACTCCCAAGGCCCTAAGTGTGTGTTTGCGTGGAATGTCGTTGGTGGAAGTGTTTAAGGTGCAAATAAAATTGGGAGGCAGGTTGCCACAGGAATGCAGAAATGGGGTCCATACCCGCACTCCCTGACTTGTCCACCCCCCAAAGTCCTATGTACATGTTTGTGTGATGATGTGAGGGAGCAGGAGGAGAGAAATGTGTGGGGATGGGGAGGAATGGCTGGTTGGTCTTAGCCCTCCAGGGAGCCAGCTCCCTCACTGGCCCCAATAGGCACCTCTGTTGTCAAAATGCCACCCAGAGCATGGAGACCCCAGCCCATCCTGAGGCAACCCAAGCACCTCCAGCCAGTCCCAGACACCCCCAGTGAACCCACTTCCAGGGAACGTCCAGATACTCCAAACTCAGACCCTCAACCCCCTCATCCACATCATCCCGCAGGACAATATCAATGGTCCACCATCACCGCTATGTGATGGAACCGATCAAAGGAGCCCAGAGAGATTGATTTGAAGTGGAAGCAGAGGCTAAACCAAGTGTAATATGATCTAACAAAAGATTTCTATACTGGTTAATGCAGAGAGTTTCTCTATTTTTCCAATTCAAGAGGATACGTTTCTTAGCGATGCATATGGCAGTCAGAACCACGTGAACAAAAGATGTTTCAATCGGGACATCGTCCAGGTTTCCCAGTAAACAAAGAGAGGGGGCGGTTGGGACATGACGGTTTGAGGGGTGGTATGACATTTCAGACACTTTGACAGGTCTTCACATACTCTACCCCAAAATTCCTGGACAGGTGGACAGGACCACAGTGCGTGAATGTAATTGTCAGGAATGTTGTTTGTGCAGTGTGTACAGGTGTCAGACGACACAAACCCCATCTTGAACATCCGATGACCTGTATAGTCTACTCTGTGTAGAATTTTGTACTGAATTAATTGTAAATTGGAGTGTCTGATCATTTTAAGTTTTTAAACAAGTTTGGGACCAGAAGTCCTGGTCAAAACGACTGATTGATCCACCTCCCATTTTTCAATAGGGATTGCAATTCTATAAAGTTACGTTTGAACATCGACGTTGTAATGCATGTGTGTGACGGTTCAACCACAGGTCCCGCTGCAATGTCCGACTCAACGTGTCCTCATCTGATCTTACTGTCAAGCAAAACGCTGGACTTTTCACACATCATCGCCCAATAGGTTAACCCTCCCCACCTCATCAGCGTGAGGGTGTAAAGCTGCGCCTGTCGGATCAGGTTAGATGTTTACACATCAGGGTCGGTGCTGTGAAGGAGTGTCCTCACGGAGGTTACTGTGGAACCTTTGTAAGAAAGAGATGCATGAGGGGAACTTTGGACGTTTCCAGCGGTTTATTATGTTGAATGTGGACACAAGACTTGTTATGGACTACTGCTTTTGGGAGGACATTAATTGGATCCTTGTGGATGTAAAAAGACTGTTCTGTCAGTGATGAGTTGACTGAGTTGGACGTTATTTTGCATTTGATAAAACCGTTGACGGTGTCTACACTTTGGATTTCATCGTGTTGCAGATAAACGCTGACTTGGCCCAGAAGAATGTAAATCATCACTGCTGTACACCAAAGGTTTTACGATCAGCCAGACAGCAGGAGGGATTTTCACATATCTGATGACATCAGAAAACTCCTTAAACCGGCTGCAGACGGTACAGAACACTGCTGCCAGGCTTCTGACCAAATCCTCCAGAGTCTCTCATGTGACTCCTCTGTTAATGCAGCTGCACTGGCTCCCCGTGGAGTTTAGGGTCAAGTTCAAGATTCTCGTTAGCCCTGCATGGACAGACTCTGGTGTACATTGGTAATTATCTGCAACTGTACACTCCACCCAGGTCCTTGAGGTCTTCTGATGAAGGCCTGTTCTTCCAGACTCGTAACTAAAGGAGACCGAGACTTTTCCCTCGTGGCTCCTAGACTCTGGAATTCTCTTCCTCTGTCTCTGAGGACTCTTTTAAAGAGCAAGTCACCCCCAAATCAACTTTATTTTTCTGAAAAACTATATAAATGTGTGTCTAATCGTGCTGCAGACACGTGTAGTCAATAGTTTTGCACTTTAGTGCATTTTAGTTCAAATTTGACTTTTCTGCCTAAAACTGCCAGTGTTGTGCCATTGTCAGGTAAAAACTCTGCACTGCGCTTGAATTTAAATCTGCCATCGCTATTGGCTAAGAGGTACCCTAGATCGTTAGCTGGTACCATACGATGTCACAATGTCGTTGTGAGTCTGTGTGTGTGTATTTGTTAGTGGCTCCGCCCTCTCGGTCTGCTAGGCAACAGCATTTGTTGCACTTTTCAAACAGGAAGTGGGAGTTGAGCAATACTCTGGTAGGGGGTGACTTGCTCTTTAAAAACAGCTAAAGACTCACCTGTACAAAGCTGCCTATGTTTGAATTTTTGCTCGTTTATACCGTTTGTTGATGTCTTTGATTATTTTCTTGATCTATGTTATATTTCTTAAATGTTCTTTTATGTGAAGCGCTTTGTGCTTTTTACCTTGACAGGCGCTACACAAATAAAGTTTTTTCTTACTTACTATAAAAACACCATGGAAGGTTCCCCCTCACACTAGGGAGCAGCCCTACTTGGGCAGTCTGCTTTGTGGTTTTAATGAAGCTGGAGTTTGATGTCATTTCATGATTAATGGCGGTGATTATGTTCTGATCAGAAGGGCCTGAACTCCACCAGCGACCGTTCTTGGTTTTATTTCCACTGAAGTATTTTTATTTTTTACCAGAACTTGGTTCTCCTCCTGGAGGCACTTGGACAGCTTCTCCTGCAGCTTCTCCTCCCTCGTCTCAAAGCGTTTGAGCACCAGCACCTCCTGCTGGAGCTTCAGCATCTGCATTTCCATCAGCTTCAGCTGAATGTCCAGATGTAGTTTTTGTTCATACAGTTGATGGAGCTCAGCATCAAACTGAGTCACAGAAGAGTTTTCCAGCTGAAGATTACAGAAGAGGTCCTTGTTAGTCAAAGCTCCTACTTAATCAGCGATGAACTATTAACGAATGATGATGACCTGCTCCACCAGACAGCTCTGTTCATGACACAGTCGGATCTCCTCCTCCTTCTGCAGTTCCTTCTCCATCTCGTCACCCACCTCCTGCCCCTTTGTCCTTTTGCTTTGCCCCGTTACAGCTGAAGACGACACGGTTGAGGTTTCTGCTCCTTCATCCTTTTGTTTTCCTTTCTGTTCTTCAGCCTCCATTTCTTTCTCCAGGAGCTCCAGTATACTCACAGCCCCGCCCTGCTGCTGTGCACCCATCAGCCTGTTTGAGAAGGAAACAGGAAATAGCGAAGGTCAGTTTAAATTTGGACCCGTTTGTCAGGAAGTGGATTGGGATGATTTCAGAAATACAAGAAATTAAAAATTTAAACCCAGAATTTAAAGTAAACTAATTAATTTACCACCAACACAAGTTTTATCTGCAAAGTAATTATGAATACTCCACCTAGGCTCCTCCCCTTTCTCACTTTTGGCTTCTCCATGGCCCCCCTTCACTTCCCTTGGCTCCCCTCCCTATCCCCCACCCCTGACACCTCTCTAGGCCCCTCCCCATCCCTCACCCATGACTCCTCCCATTGCTCACGACTCCTGACTCCTCCTCAGGCCCCTCCCCTGCTATACACCTTTGCTCCCTCAGTTTCATGTATTTCTCCACAGCGATGCGGCTGCACTGCAGTTTCCTCTCTGGGGTTTCCGCAGGTAACAGGGTGGGAGGGGTAGGTAGCGGGAGGCGGAGTTGAGGTGGTAGATGCTGCTGGATTTTCTGCAGCTGCTGGATCTGAGCATCAAACCGAGACACCAGCTGAACCTTGGAATCCCTCAAAGCTACAATCTTTCTGTTCATCTCCGTTTTCTTTGTGCGGATCTGTAAGGATGAAGGTAAATGTTACATTAGCTGTCAGCCTTTTTTTACATAATAAAAAGTGAGTCTGGTTTGTTTTTATTGTAACGTGACCTTTGGTGTCCTGAAAGGTGTTTAAAAATGAACTTTATTAGAATTAAACCACCTGATCAAAGCCACTTCAGATTATCAACAGAGAGCTGATGTGTGAGTTTATACTTTGACTTCTAAGGAAATCAGCTCTTCCTCCTTCTCCTTCAGGGTCATCACTGAGGTTTTCACTCCATCGATAGTCTCTCTGGCCTGAAGGATGCCCTGGACCAGTTCTGAATCCTCATAGTTCTTGCCCGGCTTCTCTGCATAACTGAGACACAAACAACATCCCAAAGGTTACGGCTGATCTTACTGCCCACCCAGGCTGAAGCTTGTTTCTGCTTTAGCGGGTAGGTTGGCTCTAGACTCACATTTGGGCCCATTCCTGCCTCCTTACTGCAAATTTAGCTTGAGCCACTTCTGCCCTTTCTGCAGCCTTTTGACGGTTCTCTTTCGGACGAGCTCCCAGCTGAAGCCTGGCTTTATGGAGCGACTTCTCCTTCTTGGATGGAAGGGAGGCTGAAGGCCCTGGTGCAGGCTCAGAGGAGTCACTGACCGCTGTTCGGGGGCAGTCTTCCTCAGCTTCTGCTTGGGATTGGTGGAGATTGTGTGTAGCTTCAGTTCCTCCATCAGGAAGGTCAGATCCGCTCTCAGCTGAGACCTGGGGTGAAGCCTCTGAGAGCGACGGCAGACGGTACGTAGAAACACAGCGGCTGCTGCCAATCGCATAAAGAGTCACAACATCTCCCCCCACAAAGTCTGCAAACCTGAGAGAAGAGGAGTTAGAACCAGTACCGCCCTGACCCAATCTAACCAGTACCGCCCTGACCCAATCTAACCAGTACCGCCCTGACCCAATCTAACCAGTACCGCCCTGACCCAATCTAACCAGTACTGCCCTGACCCAATCAAACCAGTACCGCCCTGACCCAATCTAACCAGTACCGCCCTGACCCAATCTAACCAGTACCGCCCTGACCCAATCTAACCAGTACTGCCCTGACCCAATCAAACCAGTACCGCCCTGACCCAGTCTAACCAGTACTGCCCTGACCCAATCAAACCAGTACCGCCCTGACCCAATCTAACCAGTACCGCCCTGACCCAATCTAACCAGTACCGCCCTGACCCAATCTAACCAGTACCGCCCTGACCCAATCTAACCAGTACTGCCCTGACCCAATCAAACCAGTACCGCCCTGACCCAGTCTAACCAGTACTGCCCTGACCCAATCAAACCAGTACCGCCCTGACCCAATCTAACCAGTACTGCCCTGACCCAATCAAACCAGTACCGCCCTGACCCAATCTAACCAGTACCGCCCTGACCCAATCTAACCAGTACCGCCCTGACCCAATCAAACCAGTACCGCCCTGACCCAATCTAACCAGTACCGCCCTGACCCAATCTAACCAGTACCGCCCTGACCCAATCTAACCAGTACCGCCCTGACCCAATCTAACCAGTACCGCCCTGACCCAATCTAACCAGTACCGCCCTGACCCAATCTAACCAGTACCGCCCTGACCCAATCTAACCAGTACCGCCCTGACCCAATCTAACCAGTACTGCCCTGACCCAATCAAACCAGTACCGCCCTGACCCAGTCTAACCAGTACCGCCCTGACCCAATCAAACCAGTACCGCCCTGACCCAATCTAACCAGTACCGCCCTGACCCAATCTAACCAGTACTGCCCTGACCCAATCTAACCAGTACCGCCCTGACCCAATCTAACCAGTACTGCCCTGACCCAATCAAACCAGTACCGCCCTGACCCAATCTAACCAGTACAACCCTGACCCAATCTAACCAGTACCGCCCTGACCCAATCTAACCAGTACCACCCTGACCCAGTCAAACCAGTACCGCCCTGACCGGGTCTAACCAGTACCGCCCTGACCCAATCTAACCAGTACCGCCCTGACCCAATCTAACCAGTACCACCCTGACCCAGTCAAACCAGTACCGCCCTGACCGGGTCTAACCAGTACCGCCCTGACCCAATCTAACCAGTACCACCCTGACCCAGTCAAACCAGTACCGCCCTGACCGGGTCTAACCAGTACCGCCCTGACCCAATCTAACCAGTACCGCCCAGACCCGATCTAACAGTACCGCCCTGACCCGGTCTAACCAGTACCGCCCTGACCCAGTCAAACCAGTACCGCCCTGACCCAATTTAACCAGTACCGCCCTGACCCGATCTAACCAGTACAATCCTGACCCGGTCTAACCAGTACCGCCCTGACCCAATTTAAACAGTACCGCCCTGACCCGATCTAACCAGTACAATCCTGACCCGGTCTAACCAGTACCACCCTGACCCGGTCTGACCAGTACCGCCCTGACCCGTCTAACCAGTACCACCCTGACCCGGTCTAACCAGTACCACCCTGACCCGGTCTAACCAGTACCGCCCTGACCCGGTCTAACCAATAGAAGAGATAAGAAGCCTGCAGAATCTGCAGACGTGTTTACTTCAGCTCCTACCGTTTGTGCTCTAAATCCTCTCAAAACCTTAAAACCTGTTTGTTCCTGTCACTGATCTCTGGATTCTGTGATTTTGTTGGGTCTTTGTTTATTTTTTGGATTCTTTAACTTCTTGGATCTTTATTTGGAATACAAATCTTTTGGATCCGACAGAGGCAGCTCAGCTAAAGTGTAAGCAACCTTGAAGCTATCTTGAATGTCTGTCCTCCCGTTCCTTCTGCCCCACAATGACACCTTTATGCTTTCTAAAGAAAATGAAAGAACTGAAAACATTAAAGAGGACATACGACAACTCTCTGCTGAACTGCAAAAGAAGCAAATGCTGCTTTAGACCTCATATTCCTTTACTTTGGTTTTGGTTTAATCGATAATTTTAACCTGTTTTGAAACCGTTTCTCCTTTCTTCAGACGAGACGGTATTCACCCTAACCGACATGGCTAAAACATGCTAACCGCTAACATCCGGTATGCTGTGCAGTCCCATAGATATGCATCTATGGTGGATTCCCTTTCACAGGCATGACGGTTTACATCCCAGAGATCTTCACCTTCTTCGGCCATCGTTCACACCACCACTCCAAATAACGTCATTCCTGCAGTCCTCCCATGATGCAACAGTCCTCTGTGTGTCTTCCAAAGGTCACAATCCCCAGAATTTTGTCTTCTGCTGACAAAAGTTTCCCTATTCCAGTTTATTTATCAACCAGCAGTGACATTAACTGTATTCATGGCCGGAGAACCCAGAAACACACCAGATGTTGACGACCCATCCCTCTCCGACAGGTGAAGAAGACAAAATGTTCTCCAGGATTCTGTTCAGTGTGCCCTAAATGCCCGCTCCATCTCTAACAAATCCTTTATTGTAAACGAGCTGTTCCCCAGAGAAAAGTTGGACTATTTATTTCTTATAGAGACGTGGCAGCAAGATGAAAATTATGTACACTTCAATGAAATATGTCCACCAAACTGCTGTGTTTACCACACCACGCCCGTCACGCCGTGGTGGAGGTCTAGTTGTGGTCTTTAAGGACAAACATGTCTGTAATCTGGTGAAAAATGGCCCTTTTACAACTTTTGAATGTCAGGTGATCAAAGCAGGGTTACAAAATGTATTCCACTGTATTTTAATCTACCGACCGCCCGGTCCAGCTGGCCTTTTCTCTCTGAAATTGCAGATTTTATATCATCAGTGACCAAACTAGAAAAAGTTTTAATCCTTGGGTGACTTTAACTTACACATTAATGATCCTAATTGTAGCACAGCAGTGGAGTTCATGTCTATTATGGAGTCTTTCAACTTAGAGCAGCACGTTTCAGGCCCCACACACAAAATGGGACACACTCTACATCTTGTTTTCTCTTTGGGACTAAATATCAATCATTTACATGTGGAAGAGGTTCATGTGAGTGACCACAGCTGCATTTTCTTTAATGTCCTATCTAATGTTGAATCTGTCCCTCACAAAAGAGACGTATCATTAATCAGTCAGCAGTGGATGGATTTTCTAGATTATTTGACAGCAGCTCAGTTCAGGTGATGATCCAAGCTCGTTCATCCAGTCATTGGATAAAAAATGCTGCAGTATCTTAGATAAAGTGGCTCCTGTTAAGCAGATCATTTTATCTAACACAAAGGAAATGTCATGGTCTGCGTCTGCCCCTTCCTTTACAGGTGCTGGCCAGTAAATTAGAATATCATCAAAAGGTTGAAAATATTTCAGTAATTCCATTCAAAACGTGAAACTTGTACATTATATTCATGCAATGCACACAGACCAATGTATTTCCGATGTTTATTACGTTTAATTTTGATATTTATAGGTGACAACCAATGAAAACATCAAATCTGGTATCTCAGAAAATTAGAATATTCTAAAGGCCAATGAAAAAATGTTTGTTTCTCTAATGTTGGCCAACTGAAAAGAATGAACATGAAAAGAATGTGCATGTATAGCACTCAATACTTAGTCGGGGCTCCTTTTGCCTCAATAACTGCAGTAATGCGGCGTGGCATGGACTCGATCAGTCTGTGGCACTGCTCAGGTGTTATGAGAGCCCAGGTTGCTCTGATAGTCGTCTTCAGCTCCTCTGCATTGTTGGGTCTAGCGTATTGCATCCTCCGCTTCACAATACCCCATAGATTTTCTATGGGGTTAAGGTCAGGCGAGTTTGCTGGCCAATCAAGGACAGGGATACCATGGTCCTTGAACCAGGTGCTGGTGGTTTTGGCACTGTGTGCAGGTGCCAAGTCCTGTTGAAAGGTGAAGTCTGCATCCCCATAAAGTTGGTCAGCAGCAGGAAGCATGAAGTGCTCTAAAACTTCCTGGTAGACGGCTGCATTGACCCTGGACCTCAGGAAACAGAGTGGGCCAACACCGGCAGATGACATGGCACCCCACACCATCACTGACGGTGGAAACTTTACACTGGACCTCATGCAACGTGGATTCTGTGCTTCTCCGCTCTTCCTCCAGACTCTGGGTCCTTGATTTCCAAAGGAAATGCAGAACTTGCTTTCATCAGAAAACATAACTTTGGACCACTCAGCATCAGTCCAGTCCTTTTTGTCCTTGGCCCAGGCGAGACGCTTCTTGCGCTGTTTCTTGTTCAAGAGTGGCTTGACACACGGAATGCGACACCTGAATCCCATGTCTTTCATGAGTCTCCTCGTGGTGGTTCTTGAAGCGCTGACTCCAGCTGCAGTCCACTCTTTGTGGATCTCCCCCACATTTTTGAATGGGTTTGTCGTCACAATTCTCTGCAGGGTGCGGTTATCCCTAGAGCTTGTACACTTTTTTCTACCACATTTTTTCCGTCCCTTCGCCTGTCTGTTAATGTGCTTGGACACAGAGCTCTGCGAACAGCCAGCTTCTTTAGCAATCACCTTTTGTGTCTTGCCCTCCTTGTGCAAGGTGTCAATGATTGTCTTTTGGACAGCTGTTAAGTCAGAAGTCTTCCCCATGATTGTGGGGCCTTCAAAACAAGACTGAGGGACCTTTTAAAGGCCTTTGCAGGTGTTTTGAGTAAATCAGCTGATTAGAGTGGCAGCAGGTGTCTTCTATATTCAGCCTTTTCAGAATATTCTAATTTTTTGAGATACCAAATTTGGAGTTTTCATTAGTTGTCACTTATGAATATCAAATTTAAATGTAATGAACATTGGAAATACATTGGTCTGTGTGCATTGCATGAATATAATGTACAAGTTTCACGTTTTGAATGGAATTACTGAAATATTTTCAACCTTTTGATGATATTCTAATTTACTGGCCAGCACCTGTATGTGCCTCCAGGTTTTCTCCAACCCTCTCTAGATCTCCTTTTGTGTCCTCTAACGCCCTCAGGTGTCGTGTCTGCATCCTCATATCCCTCCTGGTGTTCTCCATTCCCCTTTAGTTCCCTTCTGTGTCTCATAGCGCCCTCATGTGTCTTTTGTCTGCGTCTCTATATTGTGTCTTCTGTTTGTAGGCCCTCATATTATCCCCTCAGGTACGGTGTTTTATTTAGTCATCCTCAGCCTCCTCCAGTCTGTAGCTCCATCCTTCCCCAACTCTGTGTGTGTGTGTGTGTGTGTGTCCTGCCCAGTTAGTGTTTGTGTATATTTGTGTGTATGTGTGTGCTCCCCAACTCAGTGTATGCGTGTGTGTGTGTGTGTGTGTGTGTGTGTGTGTGTGTGTGTGTGTGTGTGCGCCTGTGTGTGTATTATGTCCTCCTCCAGATTGTTTGTGTGAGTCCTTCCCTCAGTCTCTAGGTTTAAATGTTGTATTTTAGGTTTATCTGCCCTTCTCTGTTCTGTTTCCCCAGTTGGAGTATAACCCCGGCTTTCCACAGGAGCCGTCAGCAGCACGTTACTGCAGCAGCACGTCATAGCTGCTGATAGGAACCGCTGTGGTCAACAGAACCTTTTCCACTGGAGCCGTCAGCAGCCGTCAGCAGCGCGAGTCGGCCGCGTCT
Organism: Nothobranchius furzeri; assembly: GCF_043380555.1. Classification (NCBI taxonomy): domain Eukaryota; kingdom Metazoa; phylum Chordata; class Actinopteri; order Cyprinodontiformes; family Nothobranchiidae; genus Nothobranchius; species Nothobranchius furzeri. The sequence goes on along the minus strand of NC_091746.1, from coordinate 69,153,206 downwards.
CAGGAGCAGCATGTCGCAGCCTTTATGCGCTGGTTCTATTTTCTACGCGCGACGCCTCTGAAACGGGTCAAGTTCCACATTTTTGGGAAAGGAAAGACAGGAAATCGGACGCGGAAATGGAGAGAAGCTTCCGAGATTTTCAGAATAAAGAACGTACTGCCTTCCGGTTGCTTTACTTTTAAAAAAGGTTACTGACTGTGCGTCCCCGTGAGAAGTTATCACCTAGCTAGCGGTCTCCTTTGTTTTTCAGGTCCGTATCGGCGATTATAAAACGGACAGAACATAAAACACAAACCATGATGTAGTTTTCTCCTGCTTGTTGTTGTGTTTACTGACGAAGTCACTCGTGTGACTTCGTGCTCTGTCGGTGGCAGCTGCTCCCCTGCTGCTTTGCGTCTCGTGGGAAGGGCCAAGCAGCAGCTTACGCAAGCAAGACGTGCTGCTGCAGTAACGTGCTGCTGACGGCTCCCGTGGAAACCCGGGGTTATAGTCACCTGCCTTCCCTCCAGCAGCTCACCCCACACACCTGCTTCCTGTTTCCCTGATTGCTCCTCCCAGTGCATTCAAGCCCTGTCTGTCTCTGTGTTCTTGTCGGTCATCTCATATAGGTAAAATAATGGAAAGGATGGTAGTGGATAGATTAACGGATTATTTAGAAAGAAATAAAAAGATATCTCAGCATCAAAGTGGTTTTAGGAAAGGGAGAGGCACGATGGATGCAATTGTTTATTTGGAAACAGAAATTAGAAAAGCATTAATCAATAAAGAGAGTTTAGTAGTAGTCTTTTTTTATGTAGAAAAGGCCTATGACTTGGTGTGGAAGGAGGGATTGTTAATAAAGCTTAAAAATTTAGGAGTGGGAGGAAGAATGTATGACTGGATTAAGGATTTTTTGTAAAAATAGGAAGTACATTTTCTAGGGGGTGTAAAGTAGAAAATGGCACTGCTCAAGGAAGTGTCATTAGTCCAATATTATTCACTATTATGATAGATGATGTGTTTCAGAATGTGGGGAATGAGTTTGGTAAGGCTTTTTTTGCAGATGATGGACCAATATGGAAGAAAGGGGAAAATATCCAATATGTGCAAAAGAAAATTCAGGAAGCTATTGCTAAAGTGGAAAGCTGGTCTTATGATTGGGGTTTCAAGTTTTCAGTGGAAAAAACTAAAAGTTTGGTGTTTACTAAAGGCAAGAAGGTAATGGAGAATTTAACATGGTATGGACAAGAGTTGGAGCAAGTAGATAAGTTTAAATATTTGGGAGTGATATTTGATAAAAAGTTAATATGGAAGGATAATATAACTAAAATTGAGAAAAGATGCCAAAAAGTAATAAATATTATGTATTTGTATGTATTTATGTATTTAGCAGACGCTTTTGTCCAAAGCGACTTACAAGTGATAATCGGCATTTTGCCCTTGAGGCTAACAACAATAGTAACAACAACAAATTGACATCAGTCATGGAGAGGAGGGAACAAGGAGTGGACAGTAGAGAGGAGGGACGGGTGCAGACAAGGTGCTAGTTAAGAAGATGCTCTCTGAAGAGCAAATATTATGAGGTGTGAGAGAGGGTATGAGTGGGGGGCTAGTGCTCAGGCATTAAAAAAACATGTACAGTGCAATGATACGTTCAGTGATAGATTATGGGAGTATAGTTTATAGTTCGGCATCTAGTACATTAATGAAAAGGATTGAACTCATACAAAGTCAAGTGTTCCGAGTGTGTTGTGGTGCAATGAATACTACGCCTATTGTGGCAATGCAGGTAGAAATGGGTGAGATGCCAATACAGCTTAGATTAAAACAGATAGCTTTAAATTATTGGGCAAGTATACAAGGGTGTGAGGATAACGGCCATGTGGCAAAAAGGGCACTGAGCCCGTGTTGGGAAAAGGAGAAAATGAAGAAGGAATATGGTAGCTGGAAAGTGCAGGATTGGGAAAAAGAGAGTGAGATCCAAGATAAAGTACAAATGAAAAAGTTTTTATATACAGTTAATCCGAAATGGATTTTTCCAGAAGTGTGTGTTGATTATAGTATTTATGATAAAATAAGGAGCAGTGGGGGTAAAGGGAATTGGGATGTGATTACGGAAGATAGGTTAAACAGCTATGAGTCTTTTGTGCATATATTCACAGATGGTTCAAAGGAACTGGAAGGGGGAAAGACCGGTTTTGCCTTTGTGATACCACATATGGGAGTAGTAGTTCGGAAACGAACTCCTGATCATTTGTCTGTGTACACAGTGGAGATGATGGCTATATTGTTTAGTCTTCAATGGATGGAACAAAATAGAATTAAGAAAGGGCTTATATGTACTGATTCGTTGTCTGTCTTAGTGTCGGTTAAATTAATGTCTACCAAAAGTCGACTAGACATTTTATATGAAATATATGAGACCGTGTTTAGATTAAGGAAATTGGGTACTGAAGTTGCCTTTTTGTGGGTACCGGCACATAGAGGAGTAGAAGGAAATGAAATGGCGGATTATTTTGCAAAAAAGGCAATAAGAGAGAGTGAAATAATACATGTTGCGTATAGTGCAGCTGAAATTAAATCTATCATTAAGGCACATATAATGGAAGAGTGGCAAAGACTGTGGGAAAGGGAAAAGAAAGGAAGACATTTATTTCAGATACAAGGGAAAGTAGGAAAATGGAAAAATATGAGGATGAATAGTAGAGATCAAAGAATAATATCAAGATTAAGGATGGGACATACTGGGCTTAATAATACGATGCATCTGATGGGGAAACATCCCACAGGTTTGTGTGGATGTGGGGTGGGGGGAGAAACGGTGGAACATGTTTTGTGTGACTGCATAAAATATGAGGAAAGTAGAGAACGACTCAGGGAGAAACTGAGAAACATAAGAGGTGGGGTGATTAGTGTAAGGAATTTGTTAAATGGTGAAGAAGGGAAATATAGGTTGGTTATTGAGTTTCTTACACACAGTGGTTTGTTGAATAGAATTTAGTTTTTTTTTTTACGCTCTTACTCCGACTCACACTCCAGCACAGTAGGTGGCGGAAATGCACCTAGAAGTTAGATGCCACCCACCAATAAACAAAAAGAAGAAGAAGAAGTGTTCTTGTTGGTCCATCAGTGTTGTTTGTATATGTTGTCAGCGTTGCTCGTGCTCTGTGTGAGTTTTTGTTTCTAGGCTTTGGTGCTCTTAGTGAGTTTTGGGTGTTCCTGTGCACCAGGACTTTTTGGACTTTGGCTCGCTGCCTTGGATTGATTTTTGTTCCTTTATCCTTCAAATAAAAGATTATTTATTTGACTCCATCTCCTGCCTCTTGTCATCCTGGGTTATCTGCATATTTTGGGTCCTAATCATCCTCCCAAACGTGACAGGAAAGTCCTTGGATTAATTAGAACATTTACAGTCTCAGAAGGACACGCCGCAGAGCCAAGAGACGTTGGAAGTCAACGATTAGAAAGCAACAGGCTGCACTTTAGAGAACTGATAACATCTCTGAATGAGACTTCCAGGGCCACTTACTTTGCTCAGCTGACTGCTGTAAACAAAAATAACTGTAAAGTCCTGTTTGACACCACAAACCAGATTGTTTCACCTCAAGCCCCTCATGCCAGTTTACTCAAATGCTAATGATAAATGACCCGCACTTGTATAGCGCCTCTCAGAGTAAGGACTCCAAAGCGCTTTACACTACAGTGTATCATTCATCCATTCACACACACATTCACACACTGGTGGGGATGAGCTACGATGTAGCTACAGCTGCCCTGGGGTGCACAGTCAAGGTCTGACTGGAACAACTTTCTAGCATTCTTTCAGAATAAAATAAGAACTATCAGGGCAAGTTTGTTCTCACGGTGCGGAGGCTCGTCCGACGCCCACACAGTAAAAAAAGGCAAACTTTTTAGTTGGATTTAAAATGACAACTTCTATCGTCAATGGCAGTTAATGACTTCTTCCGGCTCTTGGAGAGTACAGATGCTTTTTTCCTCCTCTCCTCCCTATCTTATCCCAAGGCTCTTTGTCTGTCTTTGGGTGTGGGGCGCTTCTGCATTTTTTCTAGAAACTGAAATTACTAAAATGGATCTGGTCAGTTGGTCTCTCAACGCGATTGACCAAATTTTTTTAACGATGAGAACGGGAGAAGGGGCTCCCGGATGCCCCTCTGGGACAGAGCCAGCTGGGCATATCATGGACTCTGGAAAGAGTGGAACCGGATCTGCCTCTCTCAACTGTCTGTAGAGGATTCTGAAGACCACCCTGATCCAGTCTAACCAGTACCACCCTGATCCAGTCTAACCAGTACCACCCTGACCCTTACCGACCTGATCTGGTCAAACCAGTACCACCCTGATCCGGTCTAACCAGTACCACCCGATCCGGTCTAATCAGTACCACCCTGATCCAGTCTAACCAGTACCACCCTGACCCTTACCGACCTGATCCAGTCTAACCAGTACCACCCTGATCCGGTCGAACCAGTACCACCCTGATCCAGTCTAACCAGTACCACCCGATCCGGTCTAACCAGTACCACCCTGATCCGGTCTAACCAGTACCACCCTGACCCTTACCACCCTGATCCGGTCGAACCAGTACCACCCTGATCCGGTCTAACCAGTACCCTGACCCTTACCACCCTGATCCGGTCTATCCAGTACCACCCTGACCCTTACCACCCTGATCCGGTCGAACCAGTACCACCCTGATCCGGTCTAACCAGTACCCTGACCCTTACCACCCTGATCCAGTCTATCCAGTATCACCCTGAACTGGTCTAACCAGTACAACCCGATCCGGTCTAACCAGTACCACCCTGAACTGGTCTAACCAGTACCACCCTGACCCAGGTTAGGGTTAGTACCATGTCTGGATCTTCCTCAGAGCGATGCTGCGACATTCCTGCTCCCAGGCCAGCTGCTTCCGGACCTCCATCGTCTTCTGCTCCTTCAGCTTCTCCAGCTGCTGATGAATCGAGTCGACCCGCAGCTCCTGAACACAAACTCAAAATCTAAAAGGTTCCTTTAACTAAAGCAGCTGAAGTCAGGAAGCTGTTTGTGTCTTAAGGATTTTACATCTTTACCCGCAGGATTTGTAACTTCTTAGGAAAATGTTTTGGAGTTTTTAGAGACTGCTGGCTGTGTACCTCAGGTGTCAGACGGACGTGCTCTGGCAGCTTTTGGTTTTCCAACAGAATCTCTTGGAACTTCATCTGGAGCTCCTCAAGCTGCTTCTGCATTCTCGAGTGCTTCTGCTCAGTTTCATGATGAAGGTTTTTCTTCATCAGCTTCTGTCTGGCGGTCTCGATGCTACAGGGATGAAGGTCAGTAGGGGTCACAGGAAAGGTCAAACAAGGTAAATGAATAACAGCTGCGTCATAAACACACACATTAGCTCACATCATGGGCAGAGATGGTCAGAAAAAGTCCAGGCTCACCTGTCGGCTGCTGGGTCTGTGATGTCTGCAGCTGACACCAGAGGCTCCAGACCAACCTGAGATTAACACGAATGAAGTCCATTCATCAGAAAACTAACAATACCACATAAAACATGGAGCATCCATCCTAAAACTCCAGATTTTAATCTCTCTGCAGCCGGGGAACGCGTGGACTGACCCGGGGAGAGGGAAGTTTGACCTCTGTTGTTTGCAGGTGTTCCTGAACCTCCTCAGCAGGAACCAGGCAGAAGGAGAAGATGTTTCCATCGTCTCCAGCCGTGAGAACAAACAGGTCATCATAGCTGAAGCGAACGTGTTGCAGACGCCCATACTGGTTGTCGTGAACGCTTAGAGCCCAGAAGGCCCGCATGGAGGAGAGGTCGTGGTCTCCGGGCTGCAGAGGGTAAATTCTGATGGAGCCTGAGCTCATTCCACAGAGGAGCAGCTTCCTGTTGGAGCTGCAGAACACCAGGAAGGACGCTTCAGACTGATTTCAAAGCTGCGGCTTTATTTTTTGACGTTTGCTTACCTGAAAGTGATGGAGCAAACAGGGTCGTCGTCTGCGTCGGTGATGGGCACAAAGTCAAAAGGCTTGTCCTGTCGCTGGTTCGGATCTTCTTCCTGATTCTCAGAGAACTCACAGTGATACAAGAACCCTGCGTCGAAGCCTCCCTGCAGGACAGAACCTCAATCTTTAGATTAAATGAATAATCCAGATTATCACCCCTAAACTAAAGGTGGTTGTTGGGAGTTTAAACTGAAGCTGGTGGTTGTTTTATTATCTGTTATTTCATAATGAATCTGTGGTGAGTGTCAGAGTCTGTACCATGGAGAGCCAGAACTGTCCGGGCCGTGAGTAGAAACCACAGCAGAGGGGACTAGGAGGATCTGGGATGAAGAGGGGAGGGTGTTCCTCCTCCTCCTCTTTCTCCTCCTTCACTGCCTGACGTCTGGCGAGTTCCTGCTCTCTCTGAATAAACCCAAGCAGATTTAAAATCACCTGATGATGAAACACTTTAAGCTGCAGGTCTCTGATATAGCTAACCAAGAACTTCACACCTTGATTTGAGATTTGATGCTCTTAAACCTAAAGGATCTCCAGGGCAGGTCCGACAGCAGGAAGGTTTGGGTTGGCACCTCAGCGTTTGGATCAGGACTCTGAAGCTCGATGACATGACCGCTCTGACACAAGACCAGCAGCCGGTTCTCGCTCTGGTGAGAAGCATTCAGCTGGAAGCGAGGTGTGCTACAAAAGCAGATGAACGATCATCTTGTCTCAGACTTACATGGGAGTGAGCAGACCACTCCAGCGCCTGAACAGGACCAGGAACGCGGACGAATCCCATGGGGCAGTACTTCCGCCCAACCAGGAAGAAAAACACAGTGCAGTCTGAACTCTGAGTGGGGGTGGAGGAAAACCAGATGGAACGTATGAGTGTGTGAGAACTTCTGGACTGATTTTAACGAAACGCTCTGGATGCTAAGATCCGCCTTCTCACATATAAATCTCTTAATAGGCTGGTTTAAATCCTACCTGTCTGACAGATTTCATTTTGTAAATGTACATGACAAATCTTCATACTCCAGGGTTACTTGTGGAGTACCACAGGGTTCAGTGCTTGGACCATTTCTTTTTACTATATATATGCTCCCAATTGGTAAAATCATTATACAGCATGGGATAAACTTCCACTGTTATGCTGACAATACTCAGTTATATTTATCCATTAACCCTGATGAACCTAATCGGTTGGGTAGATTACAGGCTTGTCTTGAGGACATAAAAAATTGGATGACTCTAAACTTTTTGCTTTTAAATCAAGACAAGACGGAAGTTCTCATCTTTGGACCAGAAATCCAGAAAAGGAAATTGCTTAGTTAATCACCTGACCTGAATGGCATTAAATTAATCTCCGAGAACAAAGTAAGGAACCTTGGTGTTATCTTTGACCAGGACGTGTCATTCTAATCCCAGGTTAAACAGGTTTGTAGGATTTCCTTTTTCCACCTTCGGAATATTGTTAAGATTAGAAGCATCCTTTCCAGGAGTGATGCTGAAAAACTAGTTCATGCATTTATTACATCAAGACTGGATTACTGTAATTCATTACTCTGAGGACGTCCACAGAATGTAGTTAAAAGTCTTCAGCTTGTCCAAAATGCTGCAGCTAGAGTTCTGATGAGAATTAAATTCAGAATGGATTTTGAGATCCTTCTTCTCACATACAAAGCTCTTAATAATCAAGCTCCATCATACATCAGTGATCTGATTGTTCCATACGTTCCTAACCGAGCACTTCGCTCTCAGACTGCAGGTTTACTGGTGGTTCCCAGAATATCTAAAATTAGGATGGGAGGCAGATCTTTTAGTTATCAGGCTCCTCTCCTGTGGAACCAGCTCCCAACTTTAGTCCGTGAGGCAGACACTTTGTCTACTTTTAAGAATAGGCTTAAAACATTTTTATTTGATAGGGCCTATGGTTAAAATCTGATGTTAGCCTAGATCTGGACAAGTGGGGGAGTAGAGGGAGGTGGAGTGTACAGTCGGTAAAGACGGCTCTCCCTTGCCCTGCCTCCATCTAAAAGGCTAGGTTATCCAGAGTTATCTCTGTAGTTATGCTGCGGGTGGAGGGCTTGTTCTGTGTGCGCATGAAGCGGTAAAAGTGATAAGGCTGGAGTTCATAATTGTATCTTCTCAGCAGCAGCACTGCAGGTGCTCTCCATGTCCAACATGTGCGTAAGCCAGGTCCTTAGTCAACTCAAAGTTTTGCACATTTTTCCACTAAGTTTTCTTTCATAATCCCAAAGTTTGCATGGAAAGTTGCTTGCGCAGTTTTCCGACCTGGTTTGGTGCGTAAGCATGATTGATAAATGAGGCCGCTGACCTGTACTGGGATGTTTACTGTGTGAAGGTCCTCTTGTTGTGATTTGGCGCTATATAAATAAACTTGAATTTATTTTAATTTAATTGAACCTTGGTTGTTTTATCCTTCAATAAAAAAAATCAAGCAACTAAAAGGATTCTCTCTTTAAAAATGTTACACCAACCTTACCCCCAAACATGTGCTGCTCTGGTTTCAGAATTGGTAAATAGCCTGTATTAGATATAGCGCCTTCTAGAGTCCTGGAACCCCCCAAAACGCTTTACAACACAACCTGTCATTCACCCATTCACACACACATTCATCAATGAGCTACGATGTAGCCACAGCTGCCCTGGGGCGCATTGACAGAGGCGAGGCTGCCGAGCACTGGCGCCACCGGTCCCTCCGACCACCACCAGCAGGCAAGGGGGTTAAGTGTCTTGCCCAAGGATACAACGACAGCTACAGACGGAGCGGGACTCGAACATGCAACCTTCCAATTATGGGGCGAGCACTTAGGTCCTGTGCCGCCGTCGCCCAGGAACATCTAGCAGCTGCGTTTAAACGTTTGATGTCTGAAGTCTAATTCTAAACAGTCTTCCTGCGTCGATATTTAGTTAAATATGTTTTCTTTGCTGATTAAATTGATTGAATTTTGTTCAGAGTGTGAACTTGTGTTTGTGTTGTTTTCTGCTTCATGCTGTTTATTGTTGACCGTAGCTGCGTGACTCACCCCTGTGGCTAGGATCTCTCCATTTCCTTTAAAAGCCACCGCAGTCACGGGGGCGCTGTGAGGTTTGAAGGCCTGCTGGAGGCGTAGCTCGGCCGTTTTCAGCCTCTCATGGTTGAATAGCTCCAGTAAACGGATCACCCCATCCTCAAAACCTGTCACCAGTAAATCTTGACTCTGGCTTACCTGGAGGCAAACACAGCAGCTGCAAAGGTCGGTGTTCTGTCCTACCCTTCACCCTTCAGTACTGCCACACTTACGGAAGATGGAGCCCAGCTGAGAGCCGTTCCACCCTGATTAAATTGGATCAGTGCCAGTTCACTTTTTGACAGGAAGTCGAAGACTCTGACAGAACCTAAACAACACAAAAATTCTGTTGTAGAACGACTTGGTGCTGCTGAGATTTAATGTCAGTAAGGTTGGGCGTCGAGCATTGATTGAAACTGGGACTAACTGTCAGTTTTTTATTTCGATTCCTAGTTTCGACTCCTAGTGTAACCGGGTCACCGTAGTTCCCGGAAGTAGTTCTGGTCGGACGTGCAGTGCCGCCGAGCCAGGCGTTTCATTATGAGGCCGCTATAATTGGGGCGGTTGGGCTCTAGCTGCAGAAAGCTGAATGCCTCTCCTTGTGTGCAGACGTGGGTGCAGCTAAGACAGTGGTGAGTGACCTGGCCTCGCTTTATTTTAGTAAAATAAAGGTTGTATTTTTAATTCAACGTTTCCTTTTTGTGAAGCGTGAGCGAGCTGAATGCTGATGAGGTATTTGTTTAGAGTATTTTGGTGTCTTTTTAGCATAGGATTAACAATGTGTGTTTGTTCACAGATCTTAGCCTTAGAAATAAAACAAGGCTAAGCGGCTGGGCAACAGGAACTGGAGGGAGAAACCTGAGTGAAGACTGACAGGACCAGAGACAAGGGAGAAGGCAAACCAATGTCTAAGGTATGCACCCTGCCCTTTTCATCATTCAGCAGCTCATTTTAATTAGCGTTTAGCTCACGTTAGAGTTGGCACCTCTGCAGATTCTGCTGTTTTGCTTCTCCGGATTTTTTTGATTAGTTTCCGGCTCCCACGAGTAGAGGACACGAACTCCCGGCATCGCCTGGCGTGCGGGTGCTTGGATGCGACAGTGGCCGGTCCCGCTGGCCTATACCAGATGGGATCCACGGCCGCCAACGACATCACCTCCTAGACTAGACTATAGTGGGACTCCACTCGGGTCCAAGGAGGACCACCTCTCAAGTGTCTCCAGCAGCAAGAACTTTCGAGCTGCTTAGCTCTTTGCCGTGCGTGGCGCATGTCTGGCATGCATCTGAGTGAGACTGTTTGCTCTTTTAAAATAAATGATTTAACTTTATTTTTATTTATTTTAGACAGCCTGCAACTCCTGGCTGGTGAACTAGCAGGCTGTCCATATTTTTATAATTCGTTTAGCCAACTGTTTGTTGGTTTTGTTTTTAACAGTTTCTTTCTTTTATTGCAGGCTGTTTGCTCCCAGTGGGTACCATCGGCCTTGGTGGCGGGAGTTTTCCACGCGTGTGTGTGTGTGCTCCTTCACAGTGCACCTCCTGGACGCATGGCACTGTGACGGGTGACTTTAGTTTGGTTTGGTGTGTATTTTTTGGTTGGCCGAATTGGACCCTGGTAATCTTCAGCCTGTTCCGGTTAATTTAGTCTCTTTTCTTTTTCTTTTATATTTTAATAAAAGCACGTTGTTGGTCAGAACACGTCTCCTGCCTGATCTGTAGAGTGGACCTGTGTGTCTTTATTTCCTGAGGTGTAACTCCCCAGGTGAACTATTGTGGCCGACGTAAACGGAACAGAAAATAACCCAAAGACATTTTTTCATGCATGTGTGGAGATTGTAGACTGAATAAGTTAAAAATAATAGCCTTTATTCCGTGATTAACAGGTTAAAAATACTTGATTTATTTCATGGTTAAGCTGGTTAAAAACATACTTTATTGAAATGAGTGATTTGTTAAATATATTTCGTAATTTAGAAGACAAGTTTATCTAAAAAGCTATTTTGCTCATGAGTGAGAGTTAAAATGCACTGCAGTTGAAGATTGAGTGATCTGTGATCGATTATTCCTGCCTTGTCAAGACGACACAAAATTTGTGTACAAAATGCTTCTGATGTATTTGCCTAAGTATTACCTTTTATGTTTACAGTTTTATCTATTTTTTGGAGACCAATTGCAACTCTAGAGTTTGTTATTAAACGTTTTTAGCTGGTTAGGCATTGACTAGTCAGGTCTGAGTTGGCGCGAGGGGAAACGCAGAGCTTCCACTCATTCATTAATAGAGTGGAAACGGCTGAACTCACACCGTGTCTGCGTGGTTCCTTCTCTATTCCCCTTTTCCAGGGGTGAAACACATGCAGCTTTCTTTCTTCTTGTTTATTATTGTGTGTGAACATCTGAAATCACGTGTGGTGTCGCAATTCTTCCATGATTTTGTGACGTCACGGGATCAGCTGTGTGAAACGCTTTCACTCGCGTTTCTAGTCAGAACTGCTCCCGGTTGGGAACGAGCTTGCGGGTGGAACGCCGCTATTGCGTTACGCGACTGCTTCCACGGCCAATGGAGAGCCGGGGTCAGACTGCAGGCCTTAGCGTCTCTGCAACAAGGGTTGAGGTGGAGAAACAATCCAGGACCGGAATCGAAACGAGGAATTGGAATCGGAATCAGGACCGTTCAAATTTAAAATGATGCCCAACCCTAATTGTCAATCTGAGCTTAAACTCACAGTCCAGAGAGGTGGTGACCATCAGGTGGGAGCGCTTTGACACGTCCAGGCCTTTGATCAACTCGGAGTGGAAGGAGAACAGGCACTCTGGTTTAGAAGCCTGAAAACAAACACAAAGTGTGGTGAACTACAGCAAGTATCACAATGGCTAGAGACAAAGTTCCTCTGAGCAGCACGTGTAAAGAAGAATTAAAACCTCAGATGAAAAAGGTTTTTGGATTTTCATGGCTGGAATTTTAAGAAAATCTGATGTTTGTGACCGGCGCGGGGAAAACAGAAACTAACTTCCAGTCTAGGCCCTGGGCAGCTGGTGACGTTTCACAAAGAGCTCTGCTGAAACAGCTGTAGTAAACAACCCCGACTCCGGTGTTTCTGCGTTAACGTTACAGCAGAACAACGTGTCATCAGTCAGATGTAGCTTCTGAAGCCTCTGCTAGTCGATCACATTTGTTTTTTCACTGGGATACAGCGACGAGAACGGATATTGGACTACCGGAGAAGTTGAACTGAGCTCTGACCCCGCTAGCTGGATATCACCACCGGAGGGAAATTAATGGGGAAAGGACAAAATAAAGCACTAAAGCAGTTGGAGATCAAAGGCAAAGACACTTTATATGAGGAACTAGCTGAAATAGTGACTAATCTCAATAACCATTTTGTCAACTCTGTGAGACTGACTGTGCATAGTCCCATAAGTGGTCCACTACACTATTCATTGATGTATCACAGCCAGTCTTTGTTCTGACTGAAATGTCTAAATTCAAGGTTAAATCTATAATCATGTCTATTAAGAACAAGTCAAAAGATATATTTGGACTGGACTCCATGTTTTTAAAGAAACATGCTGACTCTCTTGCAGGGCCCATTACTACGATCATAAACACCTCTAAATTTCCAAGTGACTGGAAGTCCGCAGCTGTTGTACCAGCCTATACATCTGGAGATGTAACTGACATGAACAATTATAGACCGATTAGTATCTTACCTGTAATGTCTAAGATCTCTGAAAAATGTGTAGCTGAGCAGTTGACTGAGCATCTTAACAGTAGTCCTTTTAAATTACATCCAATGCAATTTGGCTTTAGAGCCAATCACTCAACAGACAGCTAACGGTTTCCTCGTGGAAAACATCAAGTCCAATTTGGACAAAGGAGGTATAGTTGGAGCAGTTTTTTTAGGTTTGAAAAGAACTTCCGACACTGTCAACCATGACATTTTCATCCAGAAATTGTCTTGTTTTAACTTCTCAACCAGTGCTACTGACTGCATGAGGTCTTACCTAGCAAACAGAGTTCAGTGTGTGATAATGGTGAAACATTGACACCATTGAGGAAAGCATTGGGTGTACCCCAGGGATCTGTCCTGGGCCCTATTCTGTTCAACATTTACATAAATGACCTCCCATCAGTGTGTACTGGATGTGAGGTGCAGATGTATGCTGATGATACAGTCATATATGTCCATGCAGAAACTAAAGCCCAAGCTGCTGCTAAGCTTAGCGATACAATGGTACGTGTACATAAATGGCTTACTTTCTCACAGCTGTATCTCAATGATAAGAAGAGAGTCTGTATGTTCTTTAGCAAAAGGAACATTTTTTCTCACAGTGACCCTACTGTCTGTGTGTCTGGGGAGCGCATTCAAACAGTAACACGGTTTAAATGTGTTCAAAAATCCAAATCAAATTCAAATTTTATTTGTCACATGCACAGTCATACACCGTACGAAGTGCAGTGAAATGCCTTCCGCAAACACAACCTGACCAAGGTTACACACACACACACACATGTAGACAAAACAGGTACAGGCAGTCCACGAGAGCAGCCAGGACGGTGCTCATTTCATCAGATGAGAAGGGTTACATGAGGATAAAAGTGGGGTAAGGTAAAAAAGTTACACCAGGGTTACTCCCAGCAGAGTAGCTCTACTGTACAAAAAACTCCTCAATACATAGCACAAACATCACAGATACAACATCAGACTCCGATAGGGAGGCGGGCGGGGGGTGGGTGGGGGGGTGGGGATCCTGAATCCTCCAACGGGAGCTTCCAGTGTACGGCGCTCAGCCAGCTGCAGTCAAACAGGTGGGACGGAGAGAGAAGGACCACAGAGCACATTGAGTTCCTGCAGGTTGATGACCTCGAAGCAGAAGTCCCAATCTGAAGGCAGGGGGGAAAGGTCGGGTTTCACAGCATCTGTCTGCGTTCCTCCTTTCGTGGGGGGGATGTTGATGGCAGCTTTGAAGGCTGCCTTGGTGTCAGATTAGGATAACAGACTTTGTTTAGGGCAGACAGAGATAATTTTCCTCTCTGCCTTGGAGTCTATTAAGTGATCATTCATGTCCACCAGTGAAGCCAATTATACGTTCTAAACATCCCCACACCGTCCGGCGACCCTCTCTGAGATGACATCCATCTTGCGCACTAACACAGGCAACGCTGCGAGGACATTGTCCAGCTTACAATTCACTTTGGTATGGCAGCTTTGGTATGGCACTTCAGGTGCTGGGGTAATGACAAACCCCAAATGCAAGCAGCGATGATTGTAAGTACTCTCCCTCCTGTGTTGCCTGTGCGACCTTAGCTATTGCTCGTTGCTCTATCTTAACGTGTTTGGTACCATGTGATCGCAGACTGGAGCTGCATCTGCTGCTACAACTGCACCCAGATACTACTAACCAGATCTCGGCCCGTGTGTGTGTGGCAGCCGTATTAAGGCTGATTTGACTCAGCCGCGTTACGACCGTAAGTCTTTGCCTCTGATTGGGGAGGGCCGTACTGATCCAGGGGGGCCATGCAGCAGTGTGGCTTCCCGTCTGTGTGCCGAGAACTGCTATTCCATTCAGCTTTGCCCGCAGCAGTGCCATCCAGAGTAGCGGAGTGTTTGATGGCGTCGGCGGTGCACTGGCCCTCCTGCTGCTCCATCTTGCCATCCCGCTGCCGCAACCAATCTCATCTCCAGCGCCGGTTGTGGGCCCAGAGGACTCCTCACTGCTGTTCTGTCCGTATGGATTTGTTTTGCATACAGGATTGATGTTAATTAGTGGTCGGGTGTTGGACTCCTGGTTGCCAGGGCAACCACCAGGGAACTCCGAGCCCTTGCCTTCCACCAATATGGTTTTTAGACTAGACTTTTAATAAAGAAGTGTATATTTGAATGTTACCATTCAGGAAAATATTGTCCTCGGTTTGTGTCCTTCCAGTGAGCTTTGCAGGTGTGGGAAAATGTCATCAGGCAGTAATCATTGTTAAATTCATAATTATTCTCAGAGAGAGACCAACTCTTATCTGACCCTGGGAGCCCCGTAATGCATAGCGTCATTTCAACATGGGGGTGTCCGCGACACGGTTTATATGCAGGTAGCGGTGCTGCGACTGCTTTATATAGCGACTCGTTGCATTCTCCCTCAACCCAAATCCTCGGATCACGCATTTTAGCTAAAACGCTAACGTTAGCTTGCCTTGCGTTGACTGTAGAGTTGTGGGTGATGGTCACGCAGATGTGTCATGAGATTTGAAGCGTTGCTGCCTTTCACAGACACTTTTTCTGCACGTGCTGCAAACAGGATCGCCGTCTTCTATCAACTGTCCCTCGGCATTCTTCAAATATCCAAAAGATGCCCATACTTCCCACTCTGTCTTCTTTGAGGGATAATAAATGTCCTCCTGAGCGCTGCCGTCTCCTCCTTTGACCATTATTTCAGCTTTAGCTTCAAGAAAGTTTTGGTTGTAAACAACAAAGCGCGCATGTGCCGCCGGCAACTTCAGCAGATGATACGGTGGCTGATAAGGGTCACCGCACCTACACCGCAGCCACGGTAACCCACCGAGATAATATAGTTTTTTTAAAAAGAAGACGGTTATTATTATTGTCAACTTTTTTTACCGGGGTTTACCGCTAACCCGGTTACCGTGACAACCCTACATGATCGGTCTACTTTGATCTATTTTGAAAACTCCGATCAAAACCGATAAGGGCGTTATCGGCCGATTGCGAACAAATGCCGATCCATCGGTGCATCCCTGGTCAAGACTCGGTTTTGTAAGAAGCGGGTGGATTACAGCATTCTTAAAGTAAGCAGGGACCTGACCAGAGACCAGAGAAGCATTAATTATAGAGAGCACGCTGGCACCGATGGACTGAAAAGCACTTTTAAACAAAGATGAGGGTAAGATGTGGAGGGGGCATGCAGAGGTCTTCATAGAGTTAACTAGTTTGGTTAACTCAGGCAAAGAAACAGGAGCAAAGCTATCTAGGATGATGGGCCTGGTTGGAGACGGGAGAGGCAGCGATAAGGCTGAAGGAGAGATGCTAGATCTAACCTTATTGACTTTGTCCACGAAGAAAGACAGGAAGTTCTCACAGTCTGTAACAGAGTGGATGGAGGCTGTAGGAGAGGCAGGAGAGACGAAGCTGCTGATGGTGTTAAACAGCACCTTGGGGTTCCCTTTGCTCTGGGACACCAGGTTGGAGAAATAGGAAACCCTGGCGTATCTGACTGCAGAGTTAAAGGATGTCAGAAGATCCTTTAGGTGCAGCGGATGGACGTGGAGATGGGTTTTCTTCCACAAACGCTCATTTTTTCTGCATTGGTGCTTCAGGCTGCGAAGGCTGTCATTAAACCAGGGAGTAGGGTTCACTACAGGAACTGATCTGGTTCTGACAGGACAGATGTTGTCCAGAATGGAGAGGCAGTGCTCGTTAAACTGAGAAGTTAAGGAATCTGGGTCGTTATCAGAAGAACAGGGTGGATCAAAAGCAGCAGAACAATTGCTAGCTGTGCTCTCATTAAGAAAACGAGAACTAACCACACGGCAAGAGAAGTTGCGCTTCAAAGTCCACAAAGTGTTATTATGGTAAACACCGTTCTGCTGCTAGAGAATCAGCCTCTCTCTCTCTCTCTCTCTCTCTCTCTGTCACTCACCCACAGTGCTGAGGGACAAACACAACCTTCGCGGCAGCGATGCTCACATTTAACATCGACTGCAGTAGAAGATCTATGTAAGGGAAAAAACAGGAAAAAAATAAAAATGTGTAGCTCTGTCAGCTGGGCTCAGCTCCAGTACCAGTACTCCCTCTGCCCCACGCTCTCTGCTGCCTCCGTAAAACGGGAAAAACCTGGATGTCTAAAATAACTGACAACAGATCCTGGGTCAGTCAGGTGCGAAACAAAAACCACAGCTTTTGACGATCACGTGATGGCTTTTGCTGAAATCGCAATTTCTGTCTAAAATCGACAGATCGTTCAGCCCTAGCAGGAGTATTTCTTTAACAAGTATGCAATGCAGTAATGTACTCACAGTGTTGCTGAATGACAGATCCAGTTTCCAGATCACTCCATTAGAATCCTACAGAACCACACAGCAGAGACCCCTGTTAGAAATCCCATCATGAACACACCTCTGCTGGGTTTCTGGTTTCTGACCTGAGCCAACCAGATGGAGGAGTTAGACGAGGAGCTCCGGACCACCGACAAAAGACAAGTGTTGTTTTCAACCATCATCTCCTTACTGGGCTCCAGTTTAAACCTCCTATTGGGATCTTCACTGGTGGCCGAGACAATCATCTTCACGTCCCACACCTGCAGCAAGGACGGGCAGATGTTTATGTCCTCATCTCTGTGGACATCCCAGAAACGGATCACGTGATAGGAGCACCAGAGCATGCTAATGTTAACGTGACCAGCTCAATGGGAATGCTGATCCTGTTCTAGATGTCTCAACCTCAGACTGAGCTGCAGGACAAGCAACGAGCATGCTTTGACCCCTGTTAGGTTCTGCAGCTTTATTAGAATTACTAGCATATTTTGTTGCTAACATCGGACGTTTTTGCACAGAAACATTTAACAGCGTCTTTAGGATGACATGACTGTATGATTGGAGCACACTGAAGGCTGTGTTGAATGCACCGGCAGGTGAATGCATAACAACACAGAAATGTGACAACAAATCACAGATGTGATTAATAACAACTCCAGTTTTACGGGACTAACCACTCAGACCTGCATTAACCAGGTGAATCCTGTCAGAGTTTACTTATTTAGTACAGCAAACTAAAACCACCGTGCTGTCCCCTCTTCCCTGGATGGGGTAATCAGGCGCAGGTGATATGTTGAGAACATTTTCTGCCCAGACCGTTTTAGATGTGACACATAAGGAGCCTCATCACTTTGGGTGTTTCTCAATGTCAAGGCGCCTGGCCTTGCGAGGCGATGTCTTGCGAGGCCAGGCGCCTTGCTTACGAGGACACGGTCCTTCCTTAGTCAAAAAAACGGTTAAATGGAACAGACTTGCATCACGTGACCGCGGCTTCCACGGCGGTCATGTGATGTACTTTTTAAATTGTGTATGTTTATTTAATTAAATATAAAAGTGAGTTACTACCCGCTAGCCACCGAAGCTGCAACTACTAAGCAACTAACCAACCATAGATAACTTCTTTGGATCTAAAAAAAAAAAACATTTTAAATTAGCTGACTTACTTTTAAACTTGAAATTTGTCCCCGAAGTAGCTGCTAGCTTCTGATCCGCCATCTTTTTTAAAATACCGCGGTGTATTCTGGGTAATTTTTGACCAAAGGCTAGGCTACAAGACACCTCCCGTGTATCCTTGCTCAGCTAGCTAAACGGCTAACAAACAGAGAACACACGCCTCGGTAGAACATGAACGTTGGAACACGTCTTGGCGGCTCCTGATGACGTATCTCCTAGGCAACTAGGGCGGGGCCAAGACACCAAGGCGAGGTTCCTTGACATTGAGAAACACCCTTAGGCCCAATCTCAACACTCGCACTTGCACCCTTCATTTGGTGCAAGTGAGGGTGCAAGTGCGTAGGGTGTCCCGATTCTCAAGTGCATAAGTTGACCACGCCCCCATCGCACCCTTATGGGCTCGACACACGGGAGGCGACATCGCCTCTCCTCCATTCATTTTCAATGAGACATGTGCGACAAAGCGATAATCGCAGGTCTCCCTTCTACCAAGCGAAATGCAAAAAACGTGCGTGTGAAATGTTGCGCTCGTGCACGTGTCGTGCACGGACGACCCAGCGACGCGATCCCAGAAAACATTTTCAACTTTTCATCGCCGTCGCTCGGACGAGGACCAATCAACGGAGGTTTCATTCACTGACCAATGAGCGGACAGGATGCTCCGTACACCTCCGAGCAAACATGAAGGAGAAGTTGATTATTATTATGTTTTATAGTAAAATCACAAGTAAGATTTCACATAACTTTAGCAGCACCTTGTGAAACATCATATCTACCACTTTTTAAACTCTGAACCGCTTAAATAAGCTTAATTCCCTCCAACCTGACGCAGCCAAACAAAACAACGGAAGTTTCGATTTCGCCATGGAACAGAACGCGTTGACGGCTTTGCCGCTGGCCGCTGCCGCGGATCGCCTCCCGTGTGTCAGGTAATAAAAGCGACAGCGACAAATTTCGCTGATCACGGTCGTTTGTCGCCTCCCGTGTGTCGAGCCCATTAATCTGCACTTCACCCAAGTCCGCAGCGATGCGGACCTCGGGCAAGGGTATTACCCACAAGTCATTGCTGCAGGAGAGAAGGCTCAAGTTCCTTTTCTGAAAGTTTGTATTTTCTAATGAAATGAGTTCATTTTAGGACGACTAGTTGATGCTCCGAATGGTTTAGACAAAGCAGCAGTGAAGTTAAATGTATTTCAAATAATTGCTTTGTTGTTTGAGTTGTTAATAAAGGTTTTTGAAAAACGTTTCACAGTGACAAGCATCCTGGCATGCGTTGCAATCGATGATGCAACGCTCCCCGTCTCAGTTCGCCAATTATTGGCACACTTGTGTATGACGCACTCAAACCCTACTGCGCACTTTCTCCAAGTGCACTTTGCTGAAGACCGCAGGGCGCCGCGCGAGTGTTGAGATGGGGTCTTACTCATAAGAACAGAGTGATGATAAAGATGTGTTTTGCAGCTGAGGCCTTTGGTCTGTAAACGTGACGTAACAACATGATGCGTTGCTAGCACGTTAGCATGAGGAAGCTAATTATTAGTGACAACTATTCTCTTCTTTTCGGGCTGCTTTAACATCATGTTGCTGTGATGTTTTGCCCACAGCCTAAGCGTACAACAGAAAACACCATGTAATGCTTCAAACACAGCCTGTGTGCTTCTTCTCTTACCCGAACAAATCCATCGGCACCGACTGTCATCAGATTTCCCTCTTCCAGAGCGAACGGAAGGACGGTCCCAGAGTGGCAGTTTCTGCCATTTCTACGACAAATCTCCACCTGGACGGTGTTTCTGCTCCAAAGCAGCAAGTTGCCCCACTCAGTGCCTGACACCACCTGACAGGAAGAGATGTTGGCAGCAGTGTTCAGGTAAAACACAACCTGGAGACTGAACTTCCTCAGGTCTGACTCTCTTCCATTCCTCTAAAACTCATTTTTCATGCTAGACCCGGGCTTCAGAAACAAAAACGTGTCCTGAAGACAGGAAGTAGAAAACTCGTCCTGATTTTTATTCAAATAATATTATTTGGACTCAGTGAGTTCATCACTGTCAGCTTTGACAGATATTTGTTCTCCATATAACTCTGTTCTCATCCATGGATCACTTGATTATTTACTTGTGTGGATAGGCAAAACCGACAAGTTAATGACATTCTTATGAGCTGCATTGCATGCTGGGATGAGAGCTTCATCTGGTGAGGAAAGTTGAAGCTCTTCTTTATCCATGAAGGCATCTGGACATCTTTGGCTTCTTGAAGACGTTTGGGTTCTCATCCGAGGAGCTTTGTCAGTTCTGACTGGGATCTGGGAAGGTCTACAGCTTACAAGCTTGACCCTCCCACATTCCAACAACGAAAGCAGATCTCTACATGTTCTGGCCCTTCTAACATCTGCTGGAAGCCAAATTTTAAACATTAAACTACAAACCCGCCCATCAGGAAGCTCAATGAAGCCTTTAACATCAGTTGTGCCGTATTTTCCAGACTGCCCCACGATCCCTTGTAGTTTGAGACCATTGACCTTAGATCTCATTCTCCAGAACCTGGCAGAGAAGAAGGAGAAAGTGTATTTGGTGAAGATTCACTTCACCCAATGTTGGGCGGAGCTTTCTCAGCCTTCTTTTCTCTCTGTTCGTTTACTAAAACATTGTGACTAAATGAAGCCTCAGCAGCCGTTTACCGGATGTGTCCAGCTCCGGATGATGTGAACCGGTTCGGGTGGTACGGGGAGAAGCTGACTCTGTAGACTTCCTGTGAGGCGGCCGGGCAGCTTTGCATCAACTCCTCCTGTCTCCAGTTCCACAGGGTGAGCGTGTAGCTGAGGTCGAGGCTGATGCTGACCAGCAGGCTCCCGTCATGGTTAAAGTTCACATAGCTGTACTCGCGCTCTGTGCCTCCTAGAACATCAGCACGAGCATCAGAAATGTAGACCCAATAAGAAAAAGGAACAGCCTGCTGGATCTTTTACCTCTCAGGATGCGGTACGGTCGTAGAGAGGGATACTCGTAAACGATGATGTGGGGGTTGTTTCCCTTTTCTGCCACAGCAAAATACTCCATGCTGGGACAAACCTTTAAACACAAACAAAAGAATGAAAAATACATATTTTAGGTTTTCCGATAAAATAGTAGCAGTCTCCTGACCGCGGCGGCTCCAATTCCTCCTCCGCTGCAGGAGCGCAGGAATCGCTGCTCCTTGGTGAGAATGTCCAACAGGATGAGGATGTTTCCTGCGATGACGATCAGAGTTCTGTCATCCAGCAGCTGCAGGTTAGCTCTGCGTCTGATGTCGTAGCCGAATGAGTAACTGAATACGTGAAGAATTAAGGATGAGCATCATGTTTACTGAGGCTTTCTTCAGATTTGAGTTGGAACATTTGAGCTTCTCTCAGATACCTGGAACCGGCCATGATTGGAACCCAGGGACATAGTTAGGACTTTAGAAGTGGGGGACACACAATAGGCATGAGGACCCGGGGGGGGGGGGGGGGGGGGGGGGGGGGGGGGTAAGTATACAAAAAATATGTATAAAACCACAGCCTAGAGCAGGGGTCGGCAGCCCGCGGCTCTGCCTGTATGATTGGATATTTAAATAAAATGCTTAATATTTTACTGCATTAATTCTATATCTGTATACCAATTCTAAATGTAAAGATTGTCTGTAAACCTGAACAGGTCCAACCCGGTCTTACTGTGAGACCGGCCTGGCGGGTCACGCTTGTGCGTGATCATAGGCGCTTTCTGAGCTGAAGAGGATGTGAGATTCTGGACTTCTCCTCAGACGGCTCCTGGATGCGTCGCCATGTTGGAGACAGGAACAAGCGCTATTCAGCCAAAGTTTCATAATCAGGAACATTTTCTGAGTGACAAGTCTCTCTGGGAGGCCGGGTCTGGAAAACACTTGCTTCAGTGGGAGGAACCTTCCGGCATGCCTCTGGTTCTGCGACGCGCTCCAAGCCCCTCTCCACATCTTCAGCTCGCTGTGCACCTCACGTGCGCGCTGACAGCGAGCTGTGCTGAGCAGTGTCCAGCTCAGATGTTCGGATGGGAATCTTTTCTTGAGTGATTTAGCTTCAAATGCGATGTGCGTAACAAATAAAACGTCAGTTCGTCTGCATGCATCGGGGTAATTCTTTCTCCGTCAAAATAAACGGCCAGCATGAACCCTGCCATTTAACTGTTTTGTTTTCTTGTGAAAATTGTTGCAAAGAGATAAAATTAAACTTGATTCCGGCCGGAGCCAGGCGCACTGCGCCGTTACCTCCGTCACTGTAAATGAGGGGAAAACACATTGATCGAGTCCTTTTCTGACCTTCCCCACCTACAAAGTTTAATTACAACAATCAGAGCCTGGATTTGTGTTCTGAACAGTTTAAACATGTTTTAAAAAGAAATGTGTGACAAAAGCGGCACCTGCTCAGTAAAAGCACTAACAGGGTGAAAAATATCTAAATATTGTAGGCAGAGACGGGCTACAGCTTCCGGATCCATTTTATACAAATGGTTTTACTGATTATCTTCTGTTGAAAGATAACTTTGATGTACACAAGCGAAAGGTATTGGCTGCTGTCACCTGCTGTGATTGGTTAAAGCAACTCTCGGCTGTGGCTCCGTGTTTTCTTTACTGTGGGAAACCGGTAAGAATGGCTCTTTGATGAACAGGTTGCCGACCCCTGACCTAGAGGCTCTTCTATGTAATGTCAAGAATGCAGAGCTGTCAAGATCACAGGTGGCAGTAAAATAAAAGCTGTAATACTTTCAGTTCAGCTTGTGCATTTACTATGGGTGCACGTGTCAAACACGCTAATGTTTGATTTAAAGAGCAAGTCACCCCCTACAAGAAATTTACTTCACTCCCACTTGTTGTTTGAAAAATGCAACAAATGCTGTTGCCTGGCAGACCGAGAGGGCGGAGCCGCTAACAAATACACACACAGGCTCACAATGGAATTGTGACATCATAATGTACCAGCTAACATCATAGCATACCTCTTAGCCAATAGCGGTGGCAGATTTACATTCAAATACAGTGCAGAGTTTTTCCCTGACGACGGCGCAACACTGACAGTTTTAGGCAGAATATTTAAATTTTAACTAAGATGCACTGAAGTGCCAAATTATTGACGACACAAGTCTGCAGCACGATTAGACACTCGTTTATTTAGTTTATCAGCAAAAAAAAGTTGATTTGGGGGTGACTTGCTCTTTAAATGACATAAGTGGATGTGGAGAAACTCCAACATCATTGTGAAGTTTGCGGACGACACCACAGTGGTAGGTCTCATCACCGACGACGATGAGACGGCCTACAGGGAGGAGATCAGCGCCCTGACCCACTGGTGTCAGGACAACCGTCTCACCCTCAATGTCACAAAGACAAAGGAGTTGATAATGGACTTCCGGAGGTGCAGAGGAATACACACCCCCATCACCATCAACGGCGACTCTGTGGAGAGGGTGAGCAGCTTCCGTTTCCTTGGAGTTCATCTGACTGAGGATCTTACGTGGTCAGTGCACACAAACAATACAGTGAAGAAGGCACAGCAGCGCCTCTTCTTTCTCAGGAGACTGAAAGATTTGGCATGAGCCGCCGCATCCTCAGGACCTTCTATCGCTGTGCCATTGAGAGCATCCTCACTGGATGCATCTCCGCCTGGTATGGCAACAGCACCGCTTACAACCGCAAAGCTCTCCAGAGAGTAGTGCGGTGTGCAGAAAGGATTATTGGAGGTGAGCTGCCCTCCCTCCAGGACATCTACAGGAAGCGGTGCCTGAGGAAAGCGGGGAGGATCATCAAGGACTCAAGTCACCCCAGCCATAAACTGTTCAGACTACTTCCATCAGGAAGGAGGTTCTGCAGCATCCGGTCCAGAACCAGCAGACTGAGAGACAGCTTTTTCCATCAGGCCATCAGACTGCTGAACACGGAGCAGACACCTCACCCTCACTACTGAAACTCCAACATTACACGCTCCATACTGTACATTAATGCCACTGTTTTGAACATACCAGCCTCTGTATATTTTATATCTCTTATCTTATTGTTTACTTTATTCATTGGTTAAATATGTATGTACGCATTATACACACACTCACATGCACACACGTAGAAAAATAAAAAAGAAAATACTAGCACACACATTTAGGAATGTATATACCTTTCATACTATATATATTATTACTTAGATTAGCCATTTTTACATTTTGCTTGTTTTTACGTTATTGTATTTTGCACAACTGTTGCTGTGAAGCTCGCACACAAGAATTTCACTCACATGTACTGTACCAGTGTACCTGCACATGTGACGTGACAATAAAAGCGATTTGATTTGAAGTGATGTTTTTTCATCCTCCGTGTGTAATATATGTGCCAAATGTGTATTTGTGACAAACGGTTTCCAGAGTTAACTTCAGGGTCACATGACCACCACCAACGTATGTTCTTAAAACTCACAGCTGTTCAGCAGAAACAAAGTCCTCCAGGCTCTAAACATCCAGACTCTGGAGCAGAACATGAAAACGACACATAGATGATGAAAACTTTATTAAAATATGTGGAGAAACAAGCGCTGACTTCCGGCGTTACCTTGGAAACGCTGAGCATTCTAGCTACACGGCTTTATTCAAACAGCTGGTGGTCTCTGTTGTAGTTCTGATATCTTTGCAGTCGTCGTAGGCATGAGTGAATAATTATTGCTCCGTCTGGATGAAGAACACAGCTATGTCCTTTACTTCCATTGTCTTTTATCTAGCATCGATTAACAGGGTCTGCCTATGGACGTGTGTGAGCCTTGGTTGCCGATAGGGGACTGAATCCACCTGAGAATCGTTCGTGGAGCCGATAAAACCGGGAAGGGAGGGGAGCGCTTTGTCAAGCAGGGATTTATCAGGAGATCCCTGATCTTCTAAGCTTGCTTTCTGGAATACCCCCTGACAGTTGGCAAACTAGAAAAAATAGTAAGCGTGTCCTGTTTACTACGTAGAGTGACAGCAGGAACAGCCAATCACACGTTAGCAAGTATCAGCAGAGCTAATAGGTGAGCTTATGGGTGGTTCTAATGGGAAACAGGCTTCAACACAAGTGCTTGTTTTCCCCTTGGTCCTAGTGCTCCACCAGTGTCCGTTTAATCAAGCGTAATATTGTTTTTGGATAGTGAACGTGCAGAGGGAAAGAATTGACTTAGGAAAAACTACGCTGATGTTGGAACCTAACTCATGGAGAGCTGGGATGTTCTAAAGACGAGTGCTAATATGGAACAACAAAACGTTGAATGAGTGATGTAAATATCCACAGAACGGTTCCACAGACAAGGATACTAGAGGTGCAGCAGGTCTTCTGGGATCTCAGACTCAGGTGAGACAAACGGCCTCGAGTGAAGCTTCTCGTATTCGTAGAACTTATTAGCAGGAATCTCCTGTGACTGTCTCTCAGCCTCCTGATGCATCACTGGGGGTTTGGTCTCACATCCTGTCACAAGAAGAAAGGTTTCAGTCACCTGTGACGACCAATAAGATTCCATCATTAGAAAATAAACTCTATGGTGAGAGTTAAAGACCGGACCAACCCATTAAACGCTCCGTAACATCAGATCCTCAAACAGTGGTGGATTCTGCCTCTGAGAGCAGTTCACTATTCACACAGCTGACGGCACATCTCTTGGTATAGAGCGCCATGTGGACTTGTTTATTTTTTAAGGATAGATGATATATCTGCTTCAATGTTGATATTGGCCCATGCTGGTCACTTTTTAATAAATTGGTATCGGTCCGAGAAGTAAAACTGGACTGATATCAACAACCGATGTTCTTGTTTCCATTTATGTGCGTGTTTCAGGGTGTGTGTGATATTTGTTTAGGTGTGATGGTGATGCAGTGAAGATTGTGAGGGTGTTTAACTGACGCAGAGATGAAATGTCAGTGCTGAGGTCCCTTTCACCTGGTGTCAAAAATATAGGGTGATGTAAATAATATAATGTTGGTTATCGGCCATAAACAAATTTCTACATCAGCCCAAGTCAACATTATTTAACCTAACACTATTTAAGGAAAGTGGATGAGTGGAGAATAAAAGACCAAGTCTCAGGCCTAAAACTGTTCCAACGATGAGCAGAACCAGAACGACTAGGCAACAGGAACAAATCCAGCAAAGGTATAGTAGAAAAGTCTACAAGACAGATGAACATCGATCGAATGTTAAATGATTTCAAAAGATTTGTTGAGTTTGTCTCTATTACCAAGATTTAGGTGACTTATTGACTGACGGCTCATGGAACGGTGAAGGCCATCGTGTAACCCCCAAATTCCACTACCTCCGCTCCGCTCCGGTCCGGTCCGCCCCCGCCTTCCGCAGCCGCTCGCTTCCGAACTCAATTTTTACTGGTACACGCTCTACAACGGCTCCGCTCCGGTGCGGAGACCTGAGGTGGGCAAACAGGCATGTGCGGGATTTTCGAGATCTTGCGATACAGTCCGAGCAATAAACGCGGAAGTTAGATCCAAACACCCGTTGTGTGGGAGAAGCATCGAAATGAACTGTTTAATCTGCCCATCATTTGTGTTGACAGATCAGCAGTGTTTGGATCAACAAAGTGTGACTACTTTGATAGTGGAAACTGTATTTATGGCTTTCTTTTGTGCATTTAAACTTCAGCCGCCACTGATAGTTGTTAAAAGTTGTTAAACCTGTGCATATGAAACACAAAAAGCCTTTTGTTTATCGATGTATTGTGAAAAACGGAAGTTGTGCTCGCTCCTTTTCCTGTTGGGCGTTTGTGATTTCTGTCCATTTACTGCGGAGGTGCTCCGGTGTCCAGCGAAAATAGGATCGATTCTATTTTTGCCAGACGCCGGAACAGAGGGCGGCGCACGGCACCGCACTGCCGGAGCACGGCCGCAGTAGTGGAATTGCTCTGATTGGCTACAACAGGACCGATTTTGCTCTGGAGTTCGTGCCGGAGCGGAGCGGAGGTAGTGGAATTTGGGGGTCAGTGGTGCAAAAGGTGTGGCAGCAGTGAGAACGTGTCTGCTTCAGACCTGAAAAAGCTTCTGTGATTGAGAAATCTGGTAACAGTTGATGTGAACTGAAGTTTGGAAAATTTAGATTTTTGTGAAATTTTCATGAAGATCATAATTGTGATTTTACAAAAATGGTAAAACATTTTTAAAAAATGGAAAAAGCTGAAGGTCTTGTGGGTCAATTAAAACTCTAAACCTAGTCTCTAGGTTGATAAAAGCTTTAATGAATTTTAAAAAGGTTTGGAGATTTTTCAGTGAATTTCAGATGTAGCCTGGCCAGCCAGCCCCACACTTCCTTATGGGAGGCCTTTGGTTCTCTGTGCAGAATTATGATGACTTGCTTCTTGGTCAGAATAAATGCAAAATTCAATTCAAAAATACTTTATTAATCCCAGAGGGAAATTGATTTAATCCCAGAGGGAAATTGATTTAATCCCAGAGGGAAATTGATTACAATAACAGTATTCAAACTAACTAAATTAAAAAGCATTAAGGGCACAGTTTTCATTTATTTATTGACCGCGGTGAAGTTAGCTTGAAGTTGGACGTTGGATATTCGACAGACATTGGTTCCCCCGGTCAGAGATAAATCTTCATGTCGTGCGCTGTGCGGCACAGACGGCGGTTAGCTGAGTTCCGAGGACCGCCAGTGGGAACGGTGGTTCGCTTAGGAACTATCAATGAGTTTGTAGTCCTTTGTAAACAAGTACAAAAATTCAAAAGCTTCCAGAATAATTGCTTAAATGACTCAAAATCACTTCTGAGTTGTGTTGCTAAACTACATTTACAAGACACATCAGTTTTTATAACATTTCATAAAATCTGATCTTTTTTTATTACAATTTTTATCCAAAATGATGAGATTTTTTCAATAGCTCCTAGGAAATCAGCCTGAATACCTAAAACCATTTTTCAATGGTGTTACTTAGCCAAACCAATAAGACACAGCTGTTTGTATTCACATTTTTCAAGATCTGATCTGTTTTATTAGGATTTTTTATAAAAAATTCTGTGATTTCTTCTAATAGCTCCTAGTTTAACTGATATTTATTCTCAAAACCATTTCTCTGTGGTTTTACTAAGCTAGATGATAGAGAAATTATTTCGGGTGTTTACATCAATTAACCTAGGATGTATCGAAAGAAATTGTTTAATTTTTGATCAAATTCCTAATAAAAAAAAGGTCGGATCTTGTGAAATAATTTAAAAAACTGCCGTGTCTCATTGTTCTACATTATTAACATTATTGAGAAATGGTTTTGGATATTAAAATAAATTAACCTATGATGTATTGAAAAACAGCCCCTTCATTTTGGATAAAACATTTAATAAAAAAGATCAGATTTTGTGAAATATTATAAAAACTGCTGTGTCTTGTAAATGTAGTTTAGTAACACCACTCAGAAGTAATGTTGCGTAATTTAGGCAATTATTCTGGAAGCTTTTGATTTTTCATGGTACTCGTTTACAAAAGATGTTGTTGATGGTCCCTAAGCAAACCGTTCCCATTAGAGCTCAGCTAACCGCCGTCTGTGACGCAGCGCACGGCATGTTGACCGTTGGAACCAGCAATGTCTGTCGAATAACCGACGTCCAACTTCAAGCTAACTTCACCATGTCACGATCTGCCCCTGCCCTCCTGACTGTGTTCCTCTCCTGCCTTGATTACCCTTATTGTTCTCACCTGTCCCTCATTAACCTGCCCATGTTTCCCTAATTAGCCCTCTGTATTTATACCACCTGTTTTGCCCCTGTCCTTTGTCAGATCATTGTTGTTGTTTGTTGGTGTTCCTGTTCATCCCATCCTGCCATTAAACCAGTTTTACTTTTACTGAAGCCTGCATTTTTACCTCCTGCTCAGCTCATCCACACATGGTCCGCCGTCTCCACCTCGTTCAACGTGACACACCACGGTTATTTAGCTTTTCAAAAAGCGTTAGCTTAGCATCAGCAGCAAACTTCCTGCTAGCGCAGTCTGTAAAATGTTGCTTCAACTTTTGACTAAAACTGACAGGAAAACGCGTATTTGTGACTTGTAAAATGTAGTCTACATTACCTTCCAGTTGGGAAGCAGGATTCTCATCTTTTCCTCTGACGAAACCTTCAACTGACATTTCATTGACTTTCCGCAATTTTTATCTGTAGAAAAAAAAGTATTTTCAGTTCATCGCTTCTCTCTCATTACACTTCAGTCACTCATGAACAAAGACTAAAGCTGTAATTCTCCCCGCTGCGCTCTTCTCGATAAAGTTACCTTGGGTTAATAAGGTTATCGATATGGTGAACTTGGGCTCAGACCAACTGTCCCGTGAACGTGTTACCAGGCAAGATGTAACACGAGCTGTGATAGGTTCATGTTGTGGACGATTCTGGGTAATGTAGTTATTTTATATTTCAGCGCTGCTGTTTCTTCAACTAGAACAAAACCAGCAGGTGAGAAGCTAAACGGATAAAATCAAAATAACAAATATTACAGACCAACGTGAAGGAAACATTTAAAGCTAAAAATGTTAATTTTATGCTCACTGTAACGATATGTTTACTAATTATTAATTATTTTTATTATGTATTCTTTTTAAAGACTGTGATTTTACTGCTTTGTTGTGTACTTTTATTATTGATTGTGTTTTTGTTATTATGTTGTGTTTTACTTTTTACCTGTACAGCACTTTGGTCAGCTGCCATGCCGTTTTTCAATGTGCTTTCTAAATAAAGTTGGCATGGTATTTGTAAAAATAGGGCAACAGCGTCATACTTTGATTATATTTAAATTCTGATTAAAATATCAATCAATCAAAGCTTTATTTATAAAGCACCTTCCGCAACCCTGTCAGGAAGCCCAAGGCAGGAAGTACGGCACTTAGAGCGAGGGACAGCGAGCAGGCCTTGGTCAGAGGAGCGCAGAGCGCGTGATGGGGAATGTCTGTTTAGGAGTGTGGCTAGATAGGGATAGATAATGATATTAATATTATATCAATGATAAAATATTAATAATATTTTTGATTTTAAAAATCTATCAATAAACGTTACAGATACATATACATTTGTTGGATCCATAGACGCGAATACGGCTGGTACTTGGGTACTAGGATAAACCAGTTTGCGACAGCCAAGGTTTACTTACGGCTTTGTGCCGTAAACCGTGCAGATGCTCTTGAACACATGGGAGAGCGTGTTTAGTGTTCGTCTGAACTGTGAGTATTTTTGTCTAAGTCTCCTTTATTTGTTATGTTATAGTAGAACATTAATAACGGGTTAAACGTAATAATGGTTGTTAGGTGGAACAAGCCGAACGAATAACAGGAAATTATTCACTTTCAAGTGTTTACAGATGGGTTCATTTACTCGTTTACATTCTCCAAATAGTCAAGAGTTTCTGATAGAAACCTTTACTTTAGTTACGTTGTTTACATGATAAATATGCACCAAAACACGAGAGATGCGGTATTCTTACATCTACTTTTGGGTTTTATTTCAGGACAAGCACCAGGAGTAAAAGTTAATAAAGATTTAGTCGCTTTTTAAGTGAAGTACCATATCCGTTTATTCACGTTAAGAGGAGGGATGTGGTGTTTGAGCAAATGAAGCAAATTAAACCAAACCATCTGTAAAATAAACAGCTAGCAAGTCAAAGCTAGTTTAGAAACAACCCTAGCTTACTTAGGAGCTGCAAAAGGGTAACATAAACGCCTCCTTACATCTTTGTCCAAGTCAATACAAACATTTTCAGCTGAGTTTTCAGGATTTTCCAAGTGGCGCTCGCTGCAGAACCTCAAAGGCGGAGCTGCACCAGAAGGCGGAGCTGCACCAGAGTCAGCCCCGCCCATTCCATCAGAGTCAGTCCAATTCCTTCCAGTTGTCAGACATGATAGCATTCTGGAACCAAAGAGGGTGTTATAGCTAATATCATCTAAAATGCAAGATTGAGGACGGAGTAGAGGTTCCATATAATTAAAAATCAAAATTTTGATTTTTGAACTTTTTACCATGTTTTATTGTCATGTCCTCATAAGAAACACGCCAAAGCCATTTTTGGCCTCATTCATGCATTTTCCTCCCATCTCAGCTTCAATTTGGTCTCCTTCCCTGAAGCGGGTCTGGTCTTGGTTCTCAAATCTGGATATTCTGTGAATTTTCTGACAAATTATTTCTGAAATTACTTCTACTGAGACACCACCAAAAAAACCATACATCCCATCTACAAAGACACACTGGATGGCACAATTACATGTAACGCCACTTGTCTTTTATCAGATGTGATGGTGCAGTGTTTGTGGAGTCAGACTGATATGTAGTTTTGCGCAGCTTCGCCTCCCAGTAGCAGCAATATAGAGGTAGTTTGTAACCCTTTTTCTTCTTTTCTAGCTACACTTGCCAGTACTATGTTTACAACAATTTACTGGTACACCGTTTACAAAATAATAACTAATGTGTTTGTATTTTTTTATTTATTCATTTATTTAGCCAGTGTGAGTCCATTTGTGAGCAGAGTTTCAACTAAAATGCTGTTTAGGAACGACCAAATTCAAAGAACTTTTAGAGACATACATATTTTTTGCAGAAAATAAACATTACAACTAAAATATGAACAAAGTAAATGTTTCAGCTGGCTAAATAGATTGCTGCCGAGCATGGACGTAATTTTCACTTTAGAAGTGGGGGGGACACGGGGGGGGGGGATCTTTACAGTATGCTCTAATGGGAAACTGGCTTCAACACAAACGGTTGTTTTCTGCTTGGTCCTAGAGCTCAACCAGTGTCAATTTAATATAGCGTAATATTGTTTATGGATGGTAAAAAGTGCAGGGGTCAAAACTTGACTTTGGAAAAGGTGGTGGGGGGGCCATTATCCGTCCTTGCATAGGGCCCCGGCAGGCACGCAAGTACGTACGGAGTCGAGCCCACTTTTTTAAACATCCGTCGAACGAGATGGATTACGCAAGCTTGTGATTGGTCAGGACGCCGCTGTTGTTTACAGCACCGCCATTGCGCCCTCAAAAACATAAAGAGAGCCGAGGATAACTAGCGGCAGACACGGAGAAGCTTGAAGAATACCTCGTGAAAAAACTCTAAAAACATGAACGTTTGATTCTCCCGTGACTGGAGGAGTGAAAAGATGTGCAGCAAGCGTTTCATTTGTGGACGGAAATGACAGGAAACGTGGGTTTAGAGGTGGGGAGCGCATGAAGAGGTGGAGGAGAATGAGAGACAAATATGTCCGTGTTAAAAAGTCTCTTATATACACAAAAAACACAATATAAACACACGATCTTGGACCGATACATGACAGGATACCACAGAACAGCGCTACGCCCTCTGTGGTCCTGCCGGGCAATTGCTTTGCAACACTCCCCAGGAGACGGAGAAGTACGAGAGCAAAACGCTTCCGTCAATCCGTGCGTGTCTGTCCCTTGCGGAGCTGACGGAGAAGCATAAACCAGGCTTAAGACTGTGTCCCTGTGATGGACCAGAGGCCAGTCCAGGACCTGGGTGTCCCCCGACTCCAGGGGTGTACTGGGACAATTTTTCAGGCTGGAAATTTGTTACCTAGACTATGAAGTTGCTTCGGTAGTATATGTACAATCAAGAATTTTATTGAGTTTATGTCTTAAATAATTTTTAGTTTAGTGCCAAGCAGAGACTCGCTGCCAACGGGGGACACGGATACGTAGGAGCAGTACCAAACTCCATAGTCCAAACATGGATCCTGATGCCTTCCTGTAGATTCAGAGGAAAGGAGCACAGTCCCATCTGTAACTCTTCTTACTGCTCTCAGATCAGCCAGTGTTTGCTTTGTAGCCAATAAATTCCTTACCTGAATCTATAAACATACTTCCTGTTTAGCTTCGATGTCCAGGTGTGTTCAGCAGATTCACGAGTTTATAAGACGTTATTGACTCCACCAGACAACCACGCTTCAGTATGTTGAACTTGGCCCTCAGGTGTTCTGAATGCTTTAGATGAATTTGCACACCTGGTTCAGTCTGGTAGGTGTTACCAGGTTCCTGTAGAACGTTACGAATCAGATGTTCGGCTCAGGTGTGTTGGAGCAGGGAAATAACGACAACATGTAAGATCAATGATGGATGAGTCTCCCGTTAAGTTTTTATTTCCATGTTTATCTCGGTTCTGAACAGAGTCCTGAACGGTCTCAACTGCATGTTTGTCTCCTGGAAAGTTATGAGTCGTCCCGTCACACAAAAATAAGTCTGTATTTAATTCCTGATGTAGTTTTCTGATTATGGAGCAGATTCTGTTTTTTGTTTCCTCAAACTTTTATTTTCTCTGAAAATGACATTTTTGACAAGAAGAATCCTCATTTATGATGGAAAACTGAAAATTCACACAACACTTGAAGTCACCGTGGGAAAAGACACCTGTGTCTTAAAGTCCACCTGTTTCATCCTCGCCCACCCTACCTGTTCAACAGGTGGAAACACGCAATCTTTCTTCTGAGTCTTTATCAAAGAAAAACAGAATAAATGACAAAAGCCAATTCTTCTCAACGAGGCGCTTTCAAAACAGCCATCGACCAGAGTGCTGACCGCACAGGCAGAAAATTATTAAATGGGATGAAAAATAAAATTATTAAACGAGATAAAAATAAGATTAAATGGGATAAAAAATTAAATTATTAAATGGGATGAAAATAAAATTATTAAACGAGATAAAAATTAAATTAAATGGGATAAAAAATTTAATTATTAAATGGGATGAAAAATAAAATTATTAAATGGGATGAAAATAAAATTAAATGGGATAAAAACATTAAATCATTAAACAAGATAAAAATAAAATTAAATGGGATAGAAAATTAAATCATTAAAGGAGATAAAAATCCTTAGATAAAACAACGAAACCATAAATGATGTTAAAAAAACATAAAACTAAATTACCAAGGAGGGCCGTATCCCCTCTGAGGTTGAGTCGAGACCTCAGCAGGTCCAGGACCAGCGGGTCACATGACCTGAGGTAGGGAGGGGCGAGACAGCTAATAATTTTAAAATATTATTAAAAATGTTCTGTAGCGCAGCTCAAGGCCTGTATTTCACCAACATGACCGGAGGTTCACTTCCTTCATAAAGGGAAGGCCAGTCTGACACCGATATGAGAATCTATGAACTTCAACTGAATCTTTAACTTATCCACAAGACATCAAGACACCTGTGAAGACACAAGACTCGTTGTCAATTCCTTTTAATAAAGTTATCTTTTCTGGCTCATAAAATGACTTTCCTAACTTTACAAGTTGCTACGGTCATAACCTACAATATGCTGTTAAATCTGAAGTGTTCAGTAATGAGAATGCTCTACAGCAGGGGTTCCCATTTCCGGGGTCGCGAACCTCCTACATCAGTGAGAAGTTCTTTTGAAGCGTGAAACCTGCCGTACTGGATACAGAGAGTTGTTTTATTCTGGTTCTGGTCCAGGTCGGTCTTTAGAATACTGCTGCTTCAGCCGGGTACCTGCAGTGTGTGAAACAGAAAAAACTGGATTCATGAACATTGGTGCCAAAGGAAAGTTTGGTCTTGTGTTCTCAGATGTTCTAGTCCCACTCAGAAGAACCAGAACCTTTGAAACCTTTTGAGCTGCTGAGTTTTTTCTAACCAAACCTAAGTTTATGTTTTTGTCTTTTCCCATTAAAGGTTTCCACTCTGATGGACACTGGTCTTCATTTTATGTAAATAAAATGTTTAGATAAACAGATAAAATCTTGTTTGTTTTGAAATGTTAAATGAAAGCTGCTGCTGCTCGTTTACATTACAGCTCTTCTCATGCAGCGTATTTGTCGGTCTCCCAGTCGTCTCCACCCGCCGAGGCGGCTGAGATCCTTCAGGAGGAATGGGACTTCTAAGGCTCCTCCCTCACCTGGTGGATCAACGGGAAGCTAAGCAGACCAGACAGGAGGACCAGCTCTGTCCTCTGATGACCCACAAGCAGGTTGGAGAAGACAGGATGTAGTCCATCCATCACGGACAGCCCCTCCCACCTCCTGCATGAGACTGGGCAGCCCTGCAGGACATGACCAGTTTTACCTGGTGGAGCTCACTACATCTGTGGAAAGGAGCGCTGAAGTCTGTCAGATCCAAATGCCAGGAGATCAAACCAACACCATGTTAGAATCTTTACTCGTCACTCAGAAGCACAAAAAACTGCTCAGTTGCACAATTTTTAAACGTTTGCCACAAAATTCTGATGATTTTAGGCTCATGTAGGGATTTCACTCATGAGTTAAATGATGGGTCAAAATATCTCCACAGGAGGAACATGTAGGAGTCCAACTGGTCATTTTCACAGATGCTGAGCTCAGACTTCCTGTTTTACACCAAAAAGACTCAGAACATTTGACCAAAAGGACAAAACTCCTAGATTTAATATTATAAATGTCTCATTCACACATTTCTTTATTAAATCTGCTGCAGTCTCTGTGAATGAGTCGTTTTCTGAGGAGTAATAGTTCTGGTGTGTGTGTGTGTGTGTCCCTGTGTGTGTGTGAGTCATTTATATTCAAGAGATGCAAATGTCTCACCTCTGATTGGCTATAAGATTCATGACTCCTCTGCTGCCTTCTTCCACAAAACTAAGAATGATGTTTGGATCAGCGTGTTTTTAACAGTCTCGTTTATTGATCCTGAGTCAGAGGATCCACTTCCTGGTTGTTAGTCCATGAGCGCTTCAGATCGGGGACATCAGCATCCTGTAGGCTTCAGATCGGTGACATCAGCATCCTGATGGCTTCAGATCGGTGACATCAGCATCCTGTAGGCTTCAGATCGGTGACATCAGCATCCTGTAGGCTTCAGATTGGTGACATCAGCATCCTGTAGGCTTCAGATCGGTGACATCAGCATCCTGTAGGCTTCTGATCGGTGACATCAGCATCCTGATGGCTTCAGATCGGTGACATCAGCATCCTGTAGGCTTCAGATCGGTGACATCAGCATCCTGTAGGCTTCAGATCGGTGACATCAGCATCCTGATGGCTTCAGATCGGGTACATCAGCATCCTGTAGGCTTCAGATCGGTGACATCAGCATCCTGATGGCTTCAGATCGGGGACATCAGCATCCTGCAAGCTAACATTGTCTCCCAAAGCACCAGAACTTTAGTGGAGATCTTCATGATTCTTGGCTTTGCAATAACCTGCTAATGGTTAGCTTCTACTAGCCGAGGTGCACTCTGCCGTCTCCTTACTGTGGGAGGTCCCAAGTCAAGGTGGGCGGGGTCATTAATGGGGTCCTGTCTGCAGCTAAAGCAGGAGACGGGGGGTGGAGAACGTTTTCATGTTCAGCATGCATGAGTCACATGGTTACTATGGGAACCAGGGGCCTCATTTATCAAGAATGCTTACGCACAAAACGGGGTCGCAAAACTGCGTAAGCAACTTTCTACGCAAACTTTGGGATTTATGACAGAAAACTTGGTGGAAAAATGTGCGCAACTTTATGTTGACTAAGGACCTGCCTTACACACATGTTGGACATGGAGAGCACCTGCAGTGCTGCTGCTGAGAAGATAAAGTTATGAAAAGTGTAAATAAAAAGAATAAAAAGTGGAAAAAGGCACGTCCCTGAATACACCTTTCTCCTCACGGCTTGATCGCAGCACACCCTAGTGGCCAGTGGTGACCTCTGCATCCCCCCCAGTCCAGGAAGCCGTGTGACACACCGGTGTAGTGGACTCATGACCTAACCCACTGGCCAGTTTCAGGTACATACCGCTTGGGTGGCCGCCTTACCCTACCGGAGCTCGCTGGCTGGGGGGAGGGGGGTGATGGGCACTGTTCCAGGGTCTGCGCCGCTGGGGCAGCATCCCCGTTGGCTATGTCTGGAGGATTCTGTACCGGCTGGGCGGTGTCGGGGTTTGTGCCTTGGGGCTCAGGTGGTGTGTGTGACTGATCTGGCAGGGGTCCCGCTGACCCCGGGTTGGTGGGACCTAAGTCGTGTGTCTCGTCGTTGGACGCAGGCAGGAGCGCAGCACTTTCTGGGTGAGTGCGAGGGGTGGCCGGGGTGAAGGTGCGGAGAAAGCGCTGGTTGCGCAGGGTGAGGCGGCCAGACCCATCGACCCTGACACGGTATTGGTCGTGTCCTAGTGACTCCACTACCACCCCAGATCTGTCCCATGCCCGAGGGCTACGGCCAACTAGGTTCTGGAGGAACACTGTTTCCCCAACTACGAGAGGGCGGAGCGGTCGTACGTGTTCTCTCAGAGAATCAGTGGTACGGGCCATCCGAGTCCGGAGGGCCTCTTCCTTAGCCGCCCATGCCTGACGCCAGAGCGGACGGATGTGAGGGTTGGAGAACTTCTCCAGCCTATTCACAAATGACAGCGAGTCCCTGAGGGGGCGACCAAAGATGATTTGCGCGGGCGACAGGTCGCAGTCGGGGTCAGGCATATGACGCAGTTGCAACATCGCACGCAGAAAGTGGTCATGGTCAAGGCTCCCGGTCGGGCCGGTGTTTGAGACTAGTAGGCGCTTCGGCGTCTTGACAGCCACCTCCGCCCTTCCATTAGACTGGGGGAACCCAAACGAGGAAACGCGGTGCTTGACCTGCCATAAGCGGAGGAAATCCGCTGTGCACCCTGCCAAGAACTCTGAGCCTCCATCACTCAACAACTCCTCGGGCACCCCAAACGTGGCAAAGAAAGCCCTTAAGTGACGGATAAGCCCAATGGAGCCCCCTAGGTTGGTGCCCGCGGGGGAGCTCATGACTTCCACCCAGCCAGAGAGGCGATCGCAAACGACCAGGTAGTGGTGACCCCTGTAGTCGAAGGAGTCTGCGAACACCTCCTCAAATGGCGTGGATGGCAGTGATGCCGGCATGGGAGGTGTGGCCGCCTGCGAGGGGGCGTTGCGGTTACAGTCTGCGCATTGCTCCCTGGTCAACTGGATGTCGTTAGACATCCCAGGCCAGTAAATGATGGAGCAGGCCGTCGTTCCATTGCCGACTTGCCCTGATGGGCGGCGTGGAGGTGCTGAAGTACCGTGCGACGAAGGGACGTGGGGACAACGACGTGGTCACAGTACAGCAGGACCCCATCTTGTGCATACACTGACTCACAGACCTTAGACAGGCCGGCCAGCGCCGGGTCCTTTGGGTCAATGCTGCCCCCGTCTTCAATGAGGTGCAGGAGGTGGGAGAAGCATGCGTCCGCGGCCGTCTCCTGTGCGAGGAGTGGCCATGCAATGGCAGCAGACTCCAGTGCATCGCTGCAAATGGACGCCATATGCACCGACTCCTCGCTATCGGTAACATTCCATGCGCCCAAGCCGCGGCCCTCATCAGAGCCAGAGGGCGAGGGATACCTGGAAGCTGCATTGGCAGCGCAGTTGCTTTTGCCAGGAAAGTGTACAATGTCAAAGCGCCATGGAAGTGTGCGCTGTTGGAGCCTGAACAGGCAAGAGTTAGTAATCTCATCCAATGTCCGGTTCCCAAGGATCTTCTCCAAGGGCTTATGGTCGATGACCACAACCAGGTTGTCGCACCCCTGCATGAAGTATCTGGTCTGCTCCAGACCCCATGCTACAGCCAAGGCCTCTCCCTCAATAGCGGCGTATCGCTGCTCAGCGGAGGAGAGAAAGCGTGAGCCGGCCAGAGTAATTTTCCATCCATCTGGGCAGCAGCCAGGGACACCGGAGCTGCAGGTGCAGTGCTGCTGGTGGAGGAAGTACCCAATGCCGCGCCTGGACCAGTCTGGGCGGAGGCAAGTGCACCTCTCCATGTCATAGATCTCCACGCCTGTCCGGATAGAGTCCACGATGGCCAGCTTGGATGCCTGAAATGCTGCCTCTAACTCGGGTGACCACACAAAATTGCATCGAGGGCTCAGAAAGGATTTAAATGGTGCCATTATGTCACGCAGCTGCGCGTAGTTGGCCACCTGATTGACCAGACCAAACCAGCTCCTGATGTCCATGGTCGAGGTAGGCGTGGGGAAGTCCCTGATAGCTGTCAGGTACTTTGGGAGGGGCTCGATTGTAGCATCAGAGACCCTGAAACCAGCAAAATCAACGTCCCTCTCAGCAAATTGAAACTTTGATGGGTTCAACACGATGCCGGATCGGACAACGTGCGTCAGGAAGTCGATTGTTCTCCACCAATGAGTGTTAAGATCGGTGTCATAGTGGATGGTGCCATCCACACACCTGCCCGGTACAGGAGTTAAGAGCTCGCCCCGTAATCGGAAGGTTGCAGGTTCGAGCCCCGCTCAGGCTGTCGCTGTCGTTATGTCCTTGGGCAAGACACTTAACCCACGTTGCCTGCTGGTGGTGGTCGGAGGGACCGGTGGTGGCAGTGCTCGGCAGCCTCTCCTCTGTCAGTGCGCCCCAGGGCAGCTGTGGCTACATCGTAGCTCATCCCCACCAGTGTGTGAATGAGTGTGTGAATGGGTGAATGACTGATTGTGTTGTAAAGTGCCTTGGGGGGTTCCAGGACTCTAGAAGGCGCTATATCAAATACAGGCCATTTACCATTTTATGTATTTATTTTTATATTTTTATTAAATATATAGGTTTTTATCAGTTTGTGACATGGTCTGTTCCATTAAATGTGTATCTGTCACTTTTAAGCAAATAAATCAGGGACGCTCAGGAAACATCTGTACAATGAAAATGTAAAAGCTAAACATCAAGCTCAGGCGCCGTTAAATAAAAAAGAAAACTAATATTTTAATTGTAGTTTTGTTTTTTTCTCCTCTGCTCTTGAGCGATCACTGCTGGTGAGGACATTAACGTGATTCTCTTTAAACACTCAGATCTGCTAAATTATTCAGTTTGAGAATAAAATAGTACAATTTTTATGAAAAAGGATGAAATATGTAGTGGTGCAGGTTTAATGTGCAAAATCTTCACAGCTCACAAAAAGCATATGAGTATTTTCATGACTAAAGCTTCGTCAAGCTTTATAATGAAAATGTCTTGATCTGACCACCTTGCGTCGGATTTAGCTGTTGCAGCTTAAATAGCAGAAACAAGATGCAGAAAATTGTGCATTTGCTTTTCAGAATTTCACAATTCATTCAATATTTATTCAGAAAAATTAAAACAGAAAATACTTTAGAGCAAAACAAGCATTGAATGCATTAATAAATTAATGCATTTATTTTGTAGGGTCAAACATGTCATACTGTGTTTTATAGAATTATTGGAAAAGAAAAAAATAAAGGAACATCGTGCATCTCTTTTTGTATATTTTTATACATTTTCTGTACATAGAGCTTTTGTTTGATTGCTTTGTACATAGAGTTATATTTTGTGTCTTCATCTGTATTCCTTTTGTTATAAAGGCTGTGTAACACTTCATAGTTCTCACTTGTGGAATAATAAATATTTATTCTATTCTATCATATCAAAAGAAATTCCAGTTTTCACCTGATGTGACACGTTTAGAGTTTAAACCAGGATGCTTTTTTTTACATGTAACTAGGAACTACCACAAAACAGTGTTGTGGTAACACAGCTGGCAGGTGAAATAAGGCATGAAAAAGATTAAAAGATTAAACTTTCAATTTATAACCTGGACGATATTTATACTTTTCCATGCATATGCTGATCATTTTAAATGAATAGCCTATACAGGAAAATAAAAGCAGTCAACACATAAAATAATCTCAATTAAAAAAAACTGTTACCACTAACATTTTTTTTAAATGACTATGTTTTTATTATTTTTGTTATGTTTTTATTTTATTTTACAATCAGGCGTGATGAGGCTGGCCACTCATAGTTCTTCTCCACTACATATATTGGTACACCTTTCACATTCCCAGTCCTGTGCCTCAGAAGTGCAACATGAAGCCTGTAGTGTGTTATTGTTTTGTACCACTAGATGGCAGCATTGTTAAGACCAAGCGGACATGACTAAATTGGGATTTCTATTTTTTCTAACACTAAACGGATCAGCGTCATTTAAAAATCCACAATGATTCTGAATAACCTGATTAAAAGTTCCTGATCTGATGAATATATTTATACTCAAATGAAAAGGCAAACTTGATTCGGAAAACGGTAGCATGCCTTCTCCTGGTCAGGGAGGGGGTCCTGCCCAAAGTGGAGGACTTTAATTATCAGAGCCGTGTCCAGGACTTTTAAAATGGGGTGGCCCATGTGGGGCACTTGTTTATGTATGGGTGGCACCAATGATTATGCTTATTTATTTATTTACACAATTTGTTTATTTATTTATTTACTTTCTAGTGAATTTTGGGGTTTCACATTGCACAATCACCATTTTTTTCTATTAATCTTCTAGTTTTGTGGTGGTTAGCAAGTCACTTCTTGTTGCATTATTGCCACCAACTGGAGTTGAGTGGGACTCGATACTATTTATGTGAATATGAAAAAATAATAAATAATACTAATACTACAGAACTGTTCTGTAGGCCTGGGCTAGAAGACAATGTCAAAGGTTCATGCTACCACACTATTTTTGGAGTTTACAACTCAAGCCTTTTGTCGACAATGTAAAGTCAGTTTAAACTAGAACTTTGTGGGGTGGCACCTGGGGTGGCCAATCAGATTCTAAGGGTGGCATGTGCTACCCCAGGCCACTCCCTGGACACGCCCCTGTTAATTATCTCGGGGTCTTGTTCACGGGTGAGGGAAAACGTCTTCAGTGATGCGGGCGTTGTACCGGTCTGTCGTGTTGAAGAGAGAGCTGAGTTAGAAGGCGAAGCTCTCGATTTACCGGTCGATCTACGTTCCTACCCTCACCTATGGTCATGAGCTTTGGGTAGTGACAGAAAGAACGAAATCGCGGATACAAGCGGCCGAAATGAGTGGCTGGGCTCTCCCTTAGAGATAGGGTGAGAGGCTCGGTCATCCGGGAGGGGCTCGGAGTAGACCTGCTGCTTTTCCACATCGAGAGGAGCCAGTTGAGGTGGCTCGGGCACAGGATGCCTCCTGGACGCCTCCCTGGTGAGGTTTTCCGGGCACGTCCAACCGGGAGGAGACCTAAAGGTAGACCCAGGACACGGTGGAGGGACTATGTCTCTCACCTGGCCAGGGAACACCTTGGGACTCCCGTGGAAGAGCTGGCCCAAGTGGCTGGGGAGAGAGAAGTCTGGGCCTCTCGACCTGCCCCCGTGACCCAACTCCGGATAAGCGGATGAACATGGATGGATGGATGGATGGATGAAAAATCAGACCACACACTGAGCAGGTGTTTATGCTTCTTTTTGCAGCTGGAAGAGAAAAAGGAAGTGTTTAGTCTGACAGAACTCCTTTAGTGATTAGTTCGAATATACTACTATAATATATTTACATATTTTTTCAGAAGTAGTCTGCAGGAATTTGTCATTTCTTCATGCCTGAGTTTTGCAATAGTCTGTGTAAGAATAAGCAACTCCTTTTATCCTCAACTTAAATCCTGACTGAAGTCATGATGAGGTTGAGCACATTGCTTAAAAATCACAGCAGAGGGAACCAGCTGTGAAATATTTCAGGATATAAGAGTTTATGTAAATGCATTTCCACTGGGATAGGACCCTATCTGGCAGGTCTCAAAGTAAAAACAAACAAACAAAAAACATTAAATGAACTGAACCACAAACACCATCAGCTCAACTTTGCAAACAAAAAGTTGCATGAAAGGTGCATTTTTCAGTCATGTTTTATCTATCTATCTATCTATATATATATATATATATATATAGAGAGAGAGAGAGAGAGAGAGAGAGTTAGAGAGAGAGAGAGAGAGAGTTAGAGAGAGAGAGAGAGAGAGTTAGAGAGAGAGAGAGTTAGAGAGAGAGAGAGAGAGAGAGAGAGAGAGAGAGAGAGAGAGAGAGAGAGAGAGAGAGAGTTAGAGAGTTTGCTGCCCAGGGGAGGTGCGGGAGGAATCAATTAAAACATCTGCCACGGGGTGTTGACCCTGAACCCCCCCACAGGCTCCCCCATTTCACAATAAGCCCCCCCATGAGAGAGAGAGAGTAAAAGGCAGAAGGACATCCCTGCAGTGATATCACCATATCTCTCTCTCTCTCTCTCTCTCTCTCTCTCTCTCTCTCTCTCTCTCTCTCTCTCTCTCTCTCTCTCTCTCTCTCTCTCTCTCGTGCAGGTGCACGCGCTAGAACAGCTGTCATTGAGTCAAACGCGGGTGCGCGCGCTGCACACAGCTAGACTCTTCTGTTTGAAGATAATGCCGCAGCTCCTGGCCATCTTGTGCCAGACGCAACGAAGCCCCGAAAACAAACTAAAGAACGTTTTTTTTCTATCTGCGTAGGAGCGGTGACAGGCGAGCCCACCAGAGACCGAGGACCCGCCGCTGTCTCTCTCTCTCTCTCTCTCTCTGCGTGTGTGTGTGAGTTGGAGACACATCATTAGCATCAGTTGTGGATTATTCCGCGGACTGGAACCATGAGCTGGGGAACGGAGCTCTGGGTGAGTCTCTGTGCACGTCTGCTGTTTGTTAAAGAGGGATTGTAACGGCGCTGAGATCAAATCAAAGCAGTGCAGCTCTAGCGGCCCTTCTTTTGCCGCTAAAACCGTTAGTAACGTTAGCATAACAGGAAGGGGGGGCTAATTTTCTCGACCTCAATCACCCTAGCTCGCGCTTTTTGCCCCTCGTGCTTCGCTAACGGCAGGAAGGTTATTGCAGAAGTAAAAAAAACCGCAGCTAACTAGCATAGCGCCCGTTTCAGCCCATATTTGTGCTTTTCACATCACGCTTTGCGCACACACCCCCTCACACGATCACGCTGAAGGTGTACGCTCGTTGTTCACCTGTGTTACTTGGTGGTAGATGTGTAACAAAGCGAGGTCATGTGTACATTTCACAGGAAGTGTCTTCTACGTGCTGCTCTCCTTCTTCTGCTGGTTGCTGTCAACATGTTTATAAATCATTCAGCTTTTGCACCTGAAATAACACTTTCACCGATGCTAGATTCACATCACACACGACCTTTAAAAAGAAGACCTAGCTGTCCACAAATTCAGTGTGGATCCAGCTCGAGCCTCTTCTCCTCTTGCTTCAGTTCTGAATCGTAGGAAGCCTTGAAAGCAGCACTAGTAGAAGCAGGGTGACCTCACTACAATAGATTCCTGCACCATGATGTCACATTTCATCTCACTGAAATTCAAGCAGACTTTCTGATCAGGATGTGTAATTATTACAGTATTTCATCACGCCAAGAGTCAAAAAGTCGAGTGGTGTCAGACTACACCTGGTGGAATTCCTTTTGTAAGGGATTTGTTTAGATGGCACGTGTCATTTTACTGGCAGAGTTCCTGCTGTCAGTTAGTGCAAATGCACGTGCATGTGTTTGCAGGTTTCCACATGGAGGTGGCTGTTGTGCCTGTGGGGGAGAGAGGGTGCTTAGC
Source organism: Nothobranchius furzeri (assembly GCF_043380555.1). Classification (NCBI taxonomy): domain Eukaryota; kingdom Metazoa; phylum Chordata; class Actinopteri; order Cyprinodontiformes; family Nothobranchiidae; genus Nothobranchius; species Nothobranchius furzeri. The sequence continues at coordinate 69,108,620 of NC_091746.1, read as the reverse complement.
CACACATTCATCATGCATTAATGACAGTGTTCCCACAACGTTTTCCTTTAAAGGTGTGGGATACTGCAAAAAAATGTTTTAATGATTATTTCTGATTAAAATCGGTCACTCTGAGTTAGTCATGCAGGCGGAACATGCAAATAGTCTCCTACACTTATCTCTTGCGTTAGCGTTTGATAAAAAAATAGACCCTGAAGATTTGATAAGCCTGATGGACCTACCTCACACTCAAAGAATCACAAATATTGATTCACAGCAGGGAAGGCTGCTGTTGTTTTAACATCCAGGGAAAAGCAGAGGACGTCTCGACTAGTTTAAACTAACCGTTAGCATTAGCAACTTCGCCGCGCTGCAGAAGCTCCTCCAGGCTTGTGTGATTAGTGGAGAAAAAACATCAACGTTGCAGAGCAAACATCGTTAGTGGTAGAGTTGTGTTGCTGTTATCCAATCCAAGGCGAGATGTTCAAATAAGACTCCAAATCTTGCCGTCTGGAGCTCTCCTCTGATGTGGCATTCAGGCACATCGGAGCTTCTTTCCCTCTGAGTACAACTTGCAAGGTAATCATTCCTACTAGAGAAATACGAGTGTCCCACACCTTTAACATTTCTTAGCATTTAGCCAAGAGTCTGGAGGTAGTTAAGTCAGGAGTATGCTTTTTAAGATAAGAAAACTCCACATAATTCTCCTGTAATTTACCAGCTCCCAGAACCCCTTATTCCACGTGTAGTCAGAGTACTTTTACTTTTATTTCTTACTACTCAACTGCAAAACACTGTGACCCAGTTGGATGAGAAGTGAACATAGCCCCCGAGGGGTTTTACAGGCTTTTTATCTTTGAGTCTGGAAAACGTTTGCAAGTTCTTCAGAGATCGAGCTTTTGCAGAGTGTATTGCAACCAGATGCTTGTCTTTTGTTTTTTAGTGGTCTCAATGGAGGCCAGGCACTTGTTTCTTTAATCTCAGGTCCATTCAGTAGGGAGACAGACAAAACTCAGCGTAAGTCCACAGGTGACTCCTTTTACCAGTTGTTGCAAACCCTGACAGGTGTTGTAAAAATGTGAAGGATGGGGGTAACATAAGACTGGGCAGTGGATATTAAAAGGGTTTTATTGAAACAAAAAGGGTTTAAAAACGCGCAAACAGATGACGACAGTGCATTATAAAAATAATGCAAAAGAAACAGAACTCCCTAAAACTCTGAAAAAGGTTAACATTACACAGCAAATTATCAACTATAAAACACCTGGTTAAAACTTGTATTAAAAGCTTTACCACAACAAAAGGTGTTTAAAACCGAGGTCAGTAAAATTGCCACAAACAAAGTTAACCTTAAAACCAAACAGCCAAAAAGATCCCACTGGACCATCCAAAACTTTTCACTTAGTGTTAAAAACTACTACAGTTTAAAACTCAAACAAATCTAAACGAAAGTGGTTGAAACCAAACCAAAAATCAGGAGGACGGCAGAAGCCCTGCACTGCTGCCTCCCAGACTGCTGAAGGCACAGCTCTTTTATCCCAGGTGTTGGTCATCAGATGGATTCAGCTCAGCTGTGCTCCTCAGCAGCCTGGAAGGGAGGAAGAGGAGGAGGGGCAGTGTCCGGTCAATCACCAGAGCTGGGTGATCCTGGCTCCTGCTCTTCCCTGGCCAGACTGGCAACCGTAACGCCAGTGGAAAGTGCACACAGCTAGAAAGCACTCAAACATACAAATGTCCTAAGGTGCATGTGAAGACGGATGCCGACCAAGGTGTCGACCATGGTGTGCTTAAGGACAAAAATAATCCCAAACACCCTTGAGCAACTAAAACCAGGATCTCATTGACTGTTGTTACAAACATCGTTAGCCAGGGAGTTTATGAAATGTCTGGAAATGCCTACCAGGGCTTACGGCTTGCCCTCATGAGGCAGAGCCTTGCTGGTGAGTTGCTGGAACTGCAACACTTCATCGTATTTGCACAACAAAACGCCGGGTGTGTGGATGTCGTTTCACTTTAGGCTCAGACAGGGTATCCGCGGGTCCTTAAAAAGGCTTACAAAGTCTTAAATTTGCCTTAAAAATCCTTAAAAATGACAAAAAACCCTTAAATACAGTTTCCAAAGGTCTTAAATGACCAAAGACCCAATAAACAAGATTCTTTTATTTCTATAAAATTTTCGTGAATTTCTAGTTAGTTTTCAGCATTTTTGGTGTACGATGTTGGCGTAAGCGGAACCGTACACGTTCAGTTGGTTGTGAAAGGGGGCTATTTTTAGATGAGCACATTAGCTGGTTAAGCTAGTGGGCGCTTGCGTCATGGGGAAGTGCAAGTTTAATGGTAACTGGATGGCTAATCCCACGTTCGCAACATGGTCAGCACCGGTTCCAGGCAATAGCTGGAAATTATAGCTTAAGTTTTATTTTTAAAAATAGCATACATTTGGTCAAAGTGGCCTTAAAAAGGTCTTAAAAAGTCTTAAATTTTGCTCCCTTAAACCTGCAGATACCCTGCTCAGAGAGTCAGGATGCAAAATAAATACTAAACAACTCAGGGAGGATGTTTGACCCAAAAACACAACTTAAACTGAGATGGAGAACAAACCGAGATATTTAAGTTCCCTCTTAGATCAGTCGTGATCAGAAAATTTGCCCAACTATTGCACAGATGTTGCAATTTGTGTGGAATTTTGTCACATGAGCCTAGTCCGACTTCCTTGTATGAAGCCTGTCACAGAAGTTTGATTCCAGCTGAGATTTCTCATATTTTCTAGACAGCAAAAGAATGCATCTAATTTGATTTAAATAATGCATTGAGATAATATACATCAGTAAAAAGGTTGCAGCCTTTTTGTTGTTCTTCCAAAAGGTGTAGCTCATTAATCAATCAATCACATATTTAGGTACAAAATCATGACTAAAGTTTGGATGCTCTTAGTTACCCTCATGTATACATGCAAGAGCTTTTGTTGCACTCATCCTGTTGTTCCTCGCTGTGAACAGGAAAGTGAATATTTCAGGAAGTGAAGCTAAAGTAGAACACGGTTGTAAAACATAATTGTGGTTCAAGAGCTGCTGAATTACTGTGAAATCCTCTTGTTATTTAACAAGTAGCTCAGGAGGTAGAGTGGGATGCCCAGTAATCGGAAGGTTGCAGGTTCGATCCCGACTCCTGCTGTTGTGTTCTTGGGCAAGACACTTAACCCACTTTGCCGCTGGTGGTGGTCGTAGGGACCGGTGGCGCCAGTGTTGGGCAGGCCTCACCTCTTGTCAGTGTGCCTCAGAGCAGCTGTAGCTACATCGTAGCTCATCCCCACCAGCGTGTGAATGGGTGACTGACTGATTGTGTTGTGAAGCGCTTTGGGGGGTGGGGGTGGGGGGGGGTTGTAGAACCCTAAGAAGGAGCTGTACAAACATAGGCCATTTACTGTTTAATAAAACCAACTGAAACCTCGTCTCAGGTGGCAAAGTCCTATCCGATCTGTACAATAATGAGTGTCTACGGGGTGTGTCACATCTGGAAATTGTGTTTTTATCCGTACATCAGATAGAATTAATAAATAAACAGAACAAATTGGCATGTTTTTGTAACTCACCGTGCGTGAGACAGCATTCTTTCACCTTCACAGTGTTGGATACTTTTGGTGCGACATCATGTAGCTATAATTGTAGTATTCACCAGCCTAAAAAGGAATGTTTGTTGGCAGTACACCCGTAATATTATCAAGAATATACCATCAGAAGTGTAGCTTTTGCATGCTGCGCTACATTTAAACAGGAAACATGTTGACTGAGCAGAGCTCCAGTGTGTTTTTTCTCATCGTTTTAAGAAGTGAGAGTTGTTTTTCCTTTTAGTGCAAGCTGGGAAGTGATCAGGATCACATGCATGTGACCTCCAAACCATATCCTCTGAAATCAGCCAAAGAAGAAGGAAGCAAAATGTGGTGAAACATGTGACTGTTTTACATTTTTTTATAAAAAAAAAAAACAAACGTGATTGTTCAAGAATATTTTGCAACTAACTTGAGTCACATTAAACTAAAAGGAAGCAAAGTTTTAAACCTAAAGCTGGCAACAAGCAGTCATTTGTGATTGAGGAGGAACATCACACGGGTTATTTTTAGATGAAAACATAAGGGTAGATAAAGTGGACTTATGTCAATCAGAAAAAGAAGTGGGCCTCATTGTCTCGCTTGGTGATAAACAATGCAACTATCACGCCTCTCCAACTTGAATGTATCACTTCTCTTGTGTGGTTTTAATTTGGGAACTGGATGTAGAATAATTTTCTCTCTAAAGCACGTCTGAAGGACTCATTTACCTGAGAAACAGTTTATCGATGAGGCAGAATGGACAAGGTTGAGACGCTAGTGAAAGAGCAGCAGCTAAAGGTGAGTCGGTGTCATCAGTAACAGGTTGCAAGAAAAATGGCTCCTGAGTGGATGTGGACTACATAGTTATAGTCATTTTACATTATTTGTACATTTGTGGGCAGTTCAGGCTATTATAAACTGAAATTAGGGCTGGATTTGTCTAGAGACACACTTAACGGGGATTCAAGGATCATCCAGGGGGCACAGACAGGACATTTCAGTCTCAGCCTTGTTCGGGTCTGGGTTTTGCTGCAGCTGATTTTCTTGGTGTTTGAAATAGCCAGACTGGGATTTCCTCCCTGCTTTCTACTCATCTTTAGTCAAGTCTCTTCCCCAGGGTCTGGTTGCATTCACTCTGTCCCTCCCGCTGTCCACTTGACATTCAGGACACTTCCAGGGCTGAAACCTGAGCTACCTCGTCTCGCCTCTGCCTCTGTGGCCGAGTCAGTGAGGGTCACAGACTGAACCCTTTGCCAGACTACAGAAGAGCTCTAAATCATGTATTCACCGGCATCCACCTGCTGACCGAGTCAGTCTTCCTCAGACTCATTTTCTCCTGTCATCCATCTTTGAAATGGTGTGATGGGGACAAATGGAGCCACATTTGATTTCAGTGGGAGTGAAGGGCAGAAGGAACAAGGAAGGATGACCATAAAACAAAGATATTCATCCAAACAAACAGGGACAATGTGTTTTCATCTAATCTTTTTCATGACCAATGAATCCCTCTGAATAACACAGAATTCAGTAGCTGTTTAATAGCTAAGGCTCTCTTTGTCTTCCTAAATCTGAATCACAGCTGTTTAGTCATCTCCTTTATGAAAAGGTGACTCAACCCTTCCGGACGTCTCTAATCTTTAGTCTTTACTGATTGTTTTGTCTTTAGTCACTGCTGAGACGTTAGAAATCACACGGCTGTAAATCCACCTGAGCCTGGGACATCCATGTTCTCCTAGTTAATGCTAGCGTGTACTACACACCGTTTGTGACACTATTGAGTTTCCATCATTGGTGACAGGGAGCATTGTCAGGGTGTACAGCTTTTCAAGGACAGTGATGGTGAACATCTCTCTCATACTTTGAATCCTTCTTTCAAGCAGTTCTTCACTGACAAAAATGTGTATCTTTCAATCAAATAACCTTTTAAAATGTTTGATAACTAAAACCTTGCCTACCAGTGACAGCGGGGTAGGTGGGGAGTGGGGGATCTCTACACTCCCGTTTCTCGTCAGTATCAGCGGAGGGGAGGCCGGCAGTTCGTTTTGCCACACTTAGCCTGGCGAGTGACCAAGCCTGGCAGCCCGCCAGGCTTATTTGGCACTGGGGGAAACCCTGGTTTATATTTCTGTGCACTGAGCTTGGGCAGTATTCAAATTTTAGTACCGTTCAACTTCCTCTACATTTTACCACGGTGTACAGTATTACTGGAACTAATTGAAAAGATTTAGACGTAAGCCTCTAGCGCAGCGGTCCTCAATAGGCCCTCTTTGTAGCCCCGCACGCACCCCCCTCCCGGTCCGACAATCCGTTGATCAACTGTTCCTGCTTCCCTGCTTCACCAGATAAAATCATCTTGGTTTTATGTTATTTTTTACAAAAATATTGAGGCGGTGGCTTTGCAGGGGAAAACCTTCAGTTGGCCCGCCTCAGTCAGTGTTGGGGAAAACCCCGTATTCATTGAAAACAACCAACTAGGATGGGACATTTTGGTGGGGGTGCATCTAGATGCCCTTATTTTGTTGAGCCACACAGCAGCATTTGGGTTAAATCACTATGATTTCAGTGACCCCATTATTACACAGACCAGCTGATTGGTTCAGTTTTACTTGATTTTGACCAAACAAATTCTTTTAAAGAAACTACATCAATTTATTCATATAATCTGTGGCTAATTTCCCAAAGAGAGAGTGAAGATAACAGCACAGACGTTTGCTGCAGTCTTCTGCTTCAGTGAAAACACCTACGTGTGCTTACGTGTGCTTAAGAGTCACAGACGACAGGAAGAGTTAGTCTCCATCTGTGCATGTTTGGACGGTTAGCGAGGCCAAGTGAGAGTGGGTTTTGCTGTTTTTGTGGTGGGAAGTGGTGATTTGTTACTTTGCATCCTTAACGTCGCCTCATTTTTAAGAAATACTTGATTTTCTAAATAACAGTGCTACTTTTTAAAACACCCATATGAAACTGAACCATGCCTCTTAGTAACCACAAATGTGTTTCCCCACTTCTTAAAATACTCTAACATAAATGTAGTATTTACATCACCTTACTCCTGTTTTTCCTATCGCCTCCCTAGCTCTTCTCTTTTCTCGTCTTCACTCACTTCTCTAGTAAGTAAAACCTCACAATATTCCCTTTTAGCTTTGAGCACACCCTAAACCTCTTAAGCCGGGCGTACACTGTGCGACTTTTTCACTCGCAGCGTTCAGCTTCAGCTCACACTGTACGACTTCCTCGCAGAGCAGATCTCACGAGTCATGCGCTCACACTGCACGACCCAGTTCTCGGATGCGACCTGACTGCTCACACTGTACGTCTGGTAGCAACACGTCGGCCCTAAAAATATGCTAAAAATAGCAGTTTTTACTCAACACGTCAGACTTTTTTGTCTTGTTTTGCCTGTTGTCCTTCGGGAGTGCTGCAGGAGGACACACAGGGATTTATGGGGGTTGGATGAGGAAAACGAAATAAAGAAAGTAAATCTGTGTTTTGTGATCAGTTTAATTTGACATGAACACGACAAACACGCTTTCTTGGCAATCTTTGTGAGTAAAAAAACGTGTAGAAATAAAAACGAACAGCGTGTGTTATTAGGGAAATAGCGAGCGGTGTTGATGCAGGATTGCGCATGCGCCGTGAGCGGTTCTGGTACTTTTTGGGTCGCAGCTGCTCGCAGCGCCGCTTCAACAGTGCGATATCCTCACGAGGGACGAGCGAAATTTTAAACACGCCAGAAGTCCGCGCGACCTCACGATTGCTGATCGGCAGCTGGTCACGTGGTGTTAATCGCCTCTCGTAACCCCATGTACACTACACGACCGCTCGGCGCAAAACTCGCCCCGATGTCGTGGATTCTCGCACGACTGGAAAATCGGCTCAAAAAAGCGAAAAAGTCGCACAGTGTACACCCAGCTTTAGTCTTACATTTCAATTAGATCTAGATTTGTATCATGTAAAATGAAGTTTAAAGTTTGCATTAGAAGTCGAGTCTGCCACCTGGTTCTAGTCGAGTCTTTGTGTCATTTTTCTCTAGCGAGGTTTGGTTTCAATCAATAGCAGAGTAAATACAATTCTGTATGTCTGAGTGGGCGTCACCACCCGGGTGTAAAGGGTTAAATTTTACATTTATTTAATGAACCATAAGACATGAGATTCCATAGTAAATATGAAATCAATCTTATGGATCTTTGGGTACTTTTTAGGGCTGTCGCGGTTGAGGAATTCCCCCTGTGGTGATTCAGGGTGGCTTAATATTGCGGTATGCGATATTATTGCAGTCCTTTTTTTTATTGCAGTACTATTTAAACATAATGTTTACACATTTAAAAAAGGTTAAAAATTGCTGTGCCTTCTTTTATAACGCTTTACTGAATGCAGATTAAAGGGCAGTAACAACACAGATCGCAGTAACGTTTGTTTGTCCGACAGTCGGAGTCCGACTGAACTTAAAAACAACAAAATTCAGGAGAAGGTTAAACTTTTAAATGCAAATTTGGCTGCAGCATCTAACAAATAAGAAACAAGTCCCCATTTTGTTTAGTTGTTTAAAATCAAGCATAAAAAATTACATGTACCGGGCGCGCGCGCCGGGGAGCGTGGCGCACTATCATTTCACTTTCACACACACGAATGACGGTGCTTTATAGCTCGGTCACTTCCTTGTTACCTACAAGGGAAACCAGCATGATAACTATATACGGTTTGAGAGAGGATCTGAGAGGGGTGGCAACATTTCCAGCAACACTGAAAACCCTCTCGGATGGTGCGCTCGTTGCACTTACCCCAAATTCCACTACCTCCGCTCCCCTCCGCTCCGGTCCGGCCCCGCTCGCTTCCGAACTCAACTTGCGTGCGACTCTGGCGAGCAAAGGGAATCTCTCCCGGTTGTTGCTCCACCATGTCAGGGGGGTTCTTTAGGGTGGATGCATTCCTCCTGCAGGTAGCGAGCGAGCTCCAGCTCGGCTCAAACTCTCTTCGGGACGGTTGCAGAAGCAGTGCTTGTCCGGGACTTCAGGAGGTCTCCGAGCGTTTATTATTTATTTATTTTTTGCCGCTGGTGGCAGCTCCGTCTCGGCCAAGGACTCTGGATGCGCAGCAGCTGACGTACTGAAAACCAAAGCACTCCCAAAGGAGCGAAGTAACGTTTCGTTTTGATACCAGTGCAGCCATCCTTCTCAACATGCATCATTGAGTTGAACCAAGTTCAGTAATCGCGGTGGTCCATGATGCAGCGCGGTGGGCTTCTTCATATTGCGATATTTCATTTTTGCGGTTACCGCGATAGCCCTAGTACTTTTAACCAGAAGATTGGAACTTTTTATTGCAGGGCTTATGTAGCACTTCGTATTAACTGAGAGACAACAGAAGAGAGTCACCTTTAAAACGTTTAAGAAGATTTATTTCTAAACAATTTTAAACAAGACTAACTCTAAATTCTAAGTGAATGGATGAATCTTGGTGTGAATGAGATGTGAGATGAATGGTGTATGTGTGAGTGATGTTGTCATCAGAACTCTCGTATTCGGAGAAGCAAGTCTGAATGATGTTGTGATGTTTTGCTCTTAAGCTATGATCGGAGTTTCATAACCACATGAGACGCCATGTTGTCGCTCCACACATACCCTTAGAATGAGACCTCCGTACAGATCCAGAACGCCAGGTCCTCGGACCCCCCTTTCGGTACCAGAGCCGATGAAACAGCGTCAGCAGTATGACAGACTAGTCTTGGATTGTCTCCAGGTAAAAAACGACAGTTGGTTGACAGCGTCAGATGGACCCGGAGGGTCAGTGGGTTCAGCTTTTATTCTGAAAGGAACCGTTGCTTGGTTGGTAAAATGCAACAGAATTTATCCAGCTTGTTGGTTCTTTGCTTAAAAAGGAAGTCCGGGTGGCCGGTCCGATACCTATCTTAGAATGTGGTGAACTGACTCAAGATGGCGTGGGACTGGTTTTATTAATCTGGATGTTTTGATTTATGGTCAAATCAAAGTTGGCAGATTTATAAACACCACAGAGACTATGCCACTCATCCAAGGTTCTGATTGGATGAGTAAAAGCAATGTGTCACGCGTTTACATTACGTGTAATCAGGATGTCTAGTGCAGCTAGATTAAAGTCATATTACTTATTAAAACTTGCTAATCATAACATTGTCATTTCACAGATTGGTCAACATCTCATTATTGACCAACACTTTGTTTGATTAGCTTTATTAAAAATAGAATTCTTTGATTTATTAAAAAGAAAGAGTCCTTCATCTTCATTCTTCTCTTGGGCTGGAAAGGAAAACAGTTTAGAAGCAAATGCATGACCTTGGGCAATATCTCATGCAGATTAGTTCTTGCTGAGGAGAGGGGGAAATGACTTTTAGGTGAAAAACAGTCATTTCATTCCGTTACACAGGGTACCATGGGAAATGGTGCTTTTATGTGTCACGTCTGAAAGTTTGTAAATCAAACTGACAAATACGTGTCTCTCCAAGAGGGGAAATCTGCTCGTTGTGTCAGGAAGCTTCTTAAAATGTGGGCGGAGGGAGACGGTGGCAGCTTGATTCAGAGAGTTTGGGAAACCACGCCAGCTTTTGTGTTAAGATTGTTTTATTCATTCAGTTTATTCATATTACCCAAGTCTTTGCTCCAACTCATTAGTAGATAGGTAAACAACATATGACTTTAAGAAGGGAATATGAGGTTAAAAATAACAGCTGAACTTTAAAAAGAAGCTTGAGTTTTAGTTTGACCCAGTTTGTAATTCTGACCAAACTGTCAGAATTAGTTTTCCTGGTTTTAAAGCTGTAAGACAGAACTGCTCTTTTCTTATCGTTCTCCAACTCATCCTGCTTGTCCTTGGCAGTGTTGGGCTCTGACAGTGAGCTTTAGTAACAAGGTATGCTTTGGAGTCACTGTCATGTCGGTCAGATCTGTTTTAATGGAAACTCGTTACTTTTTAAATAAGATGTTTGGTTGCTGACCCAAGTCCAGCCTCAACACATGAAAGAGATTCTCTGCTTCAGTTTGATTACATTTTTAACTACAAAGGAACTTTTGAACAATCATTAATTAAAACTGGCTGACACCAACTTTTAGTTTTGCATCCCCCACCTATGTTCCATCTTTGCTCAGAAACAGCGTCTTGCCTACCATCAGTGACCTTTCTGGCTGCCGGTTCCCTCCGAACATCATCAGCTGGTGAGAGGCTTGAAGTGCCTTGCCCAAGGACATAGACACTGCAACAGACCTAGAGATAAACCGACCTTATAGATAAAAGGTCAACATCACATTTTCTTCTAACAAAATGTGTTTAATGTTTTATTTGAGTTTTGTTAACAAAGACAGTGGAAGAGTTGCAGCTCAGTTGGTGAATCAGAGGTGTGATGTCTACATATCATTATTATAAATATAATTTTCTTGTACAAAACAAGTGAAAGAGAATTTTAAAACCTATTTCAAGATACTTTTGTCATAGCATTGAAATCTTTAATTAGGTCTGTATTTATAAAATTAATGTACAGATTGAACATCGTAGCACCTGGGCAATGCACCCCCAAAGGGTGGCCATGCCCCCCCCCAGGAAAAGCCAAAGTCAATAAATCATAATAACGTTCACTCAAACCATAAATTGATCTTATTTATTCAAGACATAATTGTAAAACAAAATAAAAATAATACAATTAACGAGTAAAGAAGTAATCAGAATAAAACATACAGATATTGCTGCTGCTCACCATTAAAAAAATGTTTTTATCTCCATAGTTTTTTGTGAACACAGCAACAGGGGAATTAAACTAAAAACATACATTTTAAAATAAAATTTAGAAATACATTTTAAATAAGTGAAATGTTTTTTTCTGAAATGTTTGTGTTTGTAAATTTTAAGTTAAATGTTTTGGACATGTACAGTTTATTTATTTATTTATTTTTTATAAAACAAATAAAAAAACAATGCAATACATCGCCACAGGCTAAACTCTCCCAGAGTTACCACTAAGACCAATTTGGTGTGCCACCCCCAAAATTTCTTTGGCCCCTTCTGGCCACCCCTATCAAAATTTTCTGGAGGCGCTCCTGCACCTGGGCAGAAGAAGAGGTGGAGATCAGAGCACCTTTACAGTTCTCTCTCTCTCTGAGACATAGTTGGTCAATTGAACACAACTTTGTAGATTCTTTAATTTCAGTTTTAAATAAATGTCATCTTGGTTCACTAAAAATCTGAGTTGTGAAACTCAAAGATGATTTGCTCAGAGCTGGACAGAGTCAGAGACTTGATTTGAAACAGACTAATGGGACTGCTGCAAAATGTCACACATGATGCTAACAGGAAGAGCTTTTGGCTGAAATCTATTTATGAACTTCAGCTCTTCACAAGCCACATAGTTAGAGCATGTTTAATCCAGCCTCTCATTTACATCTACAGCGTTTGCCAGCTGACTAAATTATAAACCAGGGAAACTTGTTTGTGCCTCCGACCAAATTGCTCAATCACAGCAGCAGTTTAATTAGAAAACTGACACTTCTGGGAAAAAAGTACAGTAAATGCTGCTGAATAACGTGTTCTGTGTTTTTAGGAGAAAAGGTTGGAACGAACATAAAAAATCACCTGAAACTTTATTTAAACAGGAACTCTATCAGATAGTTTGTTGTTTTGCGTGGTTTAGTATTTAGAAAGCACAGTTTTTATCAAATATGTTTTAGTAACATCCAATAATTATATATATATATATATATATATATATATATATATATATATATATATATATACATACATATATATATATATGTGTGTATATATATGTGTGTGTATATATATATATATATATATATATATATATATATATATATATATATATATATAATGTGTGTATATATATATATAATTTTTTGTTGTGCTGGATTCAAACTCAACAGGACATTTAAATCATTTGTGGGTTTCTAAATTCAAACCACAAAATGTTGCCTTGTTTTTTTAACTAAGTGACACATCTGTTGATGTGTACAGGTGAAACTTGAAAATGGTGCAAAAGTTAATTAATGTCAGTAATTAATCTTAGATTGAGAGACCATCTAAAGGCTCAGGAATCCATTACGGGTGTTTATGATTCATTAGCTGATTAGAGTGTGACGCTTTGAGTCTAGAATATTGAATCTTTACACAATATTCTAATTGTCTGAGATTATGAACGTGGGGTTTCCATAAACTGTAAGCCCTAATCATCACTATTCTAACAAATAAAGGCTTGACATGTCTGGGTTTGCTTGTAATAAGTATATCTCATAAATTAGTTTCTCCTTTGAAGTTGAATTACTGACATAAATGAACCTTTGTACCATATTATAATTTTTCGAGTTTCACATGTACAGTAAAGTCATCATTGCGGTTTCTTAATTTTAAAGACATTGTCTTCATTCCAGAAAATGTCTTATGTAAGAAATAAAGAGCTTTATGCTCCCAAAGGAACAAAAACAGCTCAGCAACAACAATGGTTGGTGTGTGTGTGTGTTGCACTAGTGGGATTAATCCACAGAGCAGCCTAATGGGTGTTAAAGGTAGGTACGAGTAATCAGATTATTAACAACGTCATCTAATCAAGTTCTGAGCTGCTTGCAGCTCTTCTGTTGTTTGTGTCGTTAGACTTCGGCTTGGACTCTGATGACATGAAAACGCTTCCTGATTCTTTCTAGGATATCAAATCTGTTTTAGGCTTTCTCCATTATATGTGATTTTGACAGGACTTGCTTTTTTTACTCTAGTGTTTTCATCCTCCTGAGATGGATTAATTGACATAGAACATAGGTTTTTATTGGATATATTCTTACCCGGGAACCGTCATGTTGCGACGAAGAAGTCAGTTTTTTGTTTTCTTGGACAATGCTCTTTCAGTGAAGTCAGAAAATGAAGAACCGAAAGAAGAAGAAGAGCGCACACTGAGCCCTTTTGAAGAGTATCTGCAGATGCTGCTGCAGATGAAGATGACCAGTGTTGTAAGTTAGGAGATGGGTCACACATTTTTTACTGTCAAATTTTTGATTACGTGATGTCTTTTAGGATTAGGGCCAACGGTCTAATTTAAAGGTTCCATATCAAGCAATCCTAAACCTTTGAGAGCAAAGGTAGGCACAGTCAGTGTCTGATCACATATTGCCGTTGGCACTATTGAGATGTCCATTCACTAGGGAAGCACGTTTTCCATAATTTCTTGAACAGGTTATTGATGCCCCTTAATGGTTAATAGCCGGTTGCAGGAATTTATTTAGCCAGCTGAAGGAGATTTCATGTATTTATATTAGGGCTGAAATGATTCCTCGAGTACCTCGAATAATTCGAGTACAAAAAGTCCTCGAGTCAAATTATCTGCCTCAAAGCTTCGTTTAATTCATGTTTAATTAATTCATGGCTTAGCAATCGCCCGTGGTCATGTTTCACCCGGACCGAAATAAGTGACGCACATGCATACTGCACTGAATGCACACGCGAGTAGCGAACGCAACTTAACTTTCTTTTAAGCCATGGCGGACAATGTGGACCCCGGTGGAGTGTGAAAAAGACACAAAATGTCAAAGGTGTGGGACCATTTTTCACGTCGTAAGGCGGAAAACGTAGTCCAGTGTAAAAACTGTAAAATGGATTTAGCCTACCACAACACCACATCCTCCATGCTGCAACCTGACCAGGAAACATCCACATGAAAATGTCACTTCTGCAAGCGGACTCGGAGCCTCTACAAGATAATGCATTTTAGCCTGTATTTAGTTTCAGCTCACACCGTACGTCTGGTAGCAACACGTCGGACTTAAACTGTGCTAAAAATAGTTTTACAACACGTCGGACTTTTTACTGTGTTGTTGTTGATGTCCGTTGTCCCTCAGGATCGCTGCAGGAGGACACGGGTATTTATGAGTGGCGGAGGAAAACGAAAGAAAGTAAATAAATGTTGTGTGATCAGTATAATTTGACATAACCACGGCAAACATGCTTTCGACAATCCTTGTTAGCGTGAGACAAAAAAAGTGTAGAAATTAAAACAAACGTGTGTTAATAGGGAAACAGCTGGCGAGCCATGTTTGCGCATGCGCCGTGAGCGGTTCTGGTGCTGTTTGGGCCGCAGCCGCTCGCATTTGTTTACTGTGAAGTAAAGTTGAAGTGCTGAAGTTTTGAAAACTAATCTTGAATAAAACTTGAAGAATAACTGGCAATTGCTTTCTCATTTCAAGAGGTCTTTCATATTTTATAATAAGCAATTTGATATAATGGTTTAAAAACGCAAAAGAGAAATTTATTAGAGTACTCGATTAATCGATAAAAGATTCGATAGAGTACTCGATTACAAAAATATTCGATAGCTGCAGCCCTAATTTATATTTTTGTTTTATTTATTCTTTTCTGCAAAATATTTTGTGTCTAAAGATCTTTGAATTTTAGTTGATTTACTCTACTCACCTCACATGGACTCACACTGGCTAAATAAACAAAGAAAGCAAAAAAAAAAAACCCCAAAAAAGCCCAAACTGGTCTACCGGGTATGTTACATGACAGAAGTCACCTAAGCTAAATATCCTGTGCTGGCCAGGGAAGACAGGTTTGAGAACCCAGACCAGCTGGAGGAGGAGCAGGGCCTGTTGTCGGGAGGAGGAAGACAGTATTACGTACAACTTTTACAGGAATTTCAAATTAAAATTCAGATTTTGCAGCTAAAACAGGAAAATGCATGAATGCAGAAAATAAGTTGTTTAGGGGTATTTTTTTACTAGTAAACAACAACATTACATTCTAAAAAGCTCCAAAAAGTGCATTTTCTATGATGACAGATTCTCAGTTTGATGTTCTTTTGAACATTTGTGAATGAGCTCACGTTTTGTCAAGTTGTAACGCGTCACAACTCAGAAGCAGATACTTCATCAAAGGAGCCGCCCTCTCAGACACAATGTCTGCCGCTTCTGTTAAACTACATGATTTCTGAATCACAACTGCCGTAACACACTAGCAGGCACAGACAGGAAATTGTATGGTGTGCACCACTATTATAAGTAAGCGTGCAAACTCCAACACACGCTCCAAACTTTTTAGACTCACTGAGGTGTTGGGGCTATAAATATCTTTGTGGCATGCAAACAAGAACTTTTTAAACATAAGGTCACCTGCTGCCCCAAACAGCTGTTCATATTTTGCACACACTTTTCTCTCCACATGTTGCATTTGCTTGTTGACGCGTGTTCTGTTCTAGGGGGATTTGTTTTTCTGCTGTTTGGTTTGAATACCACAGATAATCATCACATTCATACTTTTTTTTTCTTTTGCAAATGTTGCTACTTGCTGTTGCACGGAGACATCTGCGAGCAAACCTACACATGGGTACAGAAGAACACTTCAACGCTTTTGATGAGTTAAAATAACTTACGGTGGCTAGGTGAACTTAAGATCACGAGTCTGCGTGTGTCTATTCCTGCGACTCCTATCTGACCACAGGGGTAGCTTGGGGCTACAGAGGCGTTGTTCCACCCTGCTTTCTCAGACAAAGCTTGGTGTGTGTTTGAGAGGGGGTTTGGCATCTCCACCAAATATTTGTTCATGCTGCTGGACGCCCACCATCGTGAAGCGCGGCTAATCGCTGTGGCGACCAGTGGCTCAGCTTCACTGGATACTGCTTCCATGAGTCTTTTCTGTATCTACTGTGGTCAGTTCAAGGCCGATTGTGCCGTAGAGTTATAAATAATCACTGGAGAAACAACTTCAGATAATTCAACATTTTGTTCTTCTTTGTTTCATTCGGTGAAGCCCGGCTGGCTACGCTTGAACAAACGCTGTTTGTTGTTTTAATTGGGAGAACTCTCACAGCTCAGTGAGCAGTTCTGGCTTAATGATGCTTCTATCTCAGGCTTGCATCAAAGCTCAGGACTCAGAATATATTTTATGTTAAATTGTCACACAAAAGAGTTAAACACTGGACACTTATGACTGCTCGAGTGTGAAATAGCTCCATCCTATGTGCTCTGTGTAGGGATCCTTTTTACTCCCATTTAATCAAAACACTGCAGACTAGCAGAATTGACAAGCTAGCTCTTTTGCTATTCTGAGGTGGTAGATGTTTTACTCGCAAGAATCATATGCTCTGTACACACGTAGCAGGACATTTCTAAGATTTGGCCTGTCATCCACACAGAAGCACAGAAACTAGCCTAGAAATCTAGACACACAGTAGCCGAAGCAACATTATTTTGCTCTGAAAGCTGATCTAGTCGTGCTCTATAGGAGCTTCAGCTGGTCTACTGTTAGCCTGATCAGTTTAGTGTTATGCTAATCACGGCGATCTATCGGTTTGGTGGGCAGGATGCAGCGGAACAAAAAAAAAACTATCAACTTTGGTCTATATAGATTTGAGCTTTTCTTTGAGTCAAGAACAGATAGCTGTACTTAAGTCCTTTATTTAGAAATCTTCTTCAACAGCGAATGGCAGACTCCCCTGTTGACTGACATCTGTAGCAGAGAGTACGTCACATTGTTTGTTGTCCAATAGCGTGCGGAGACAGTTTGAAAGACAGTCTTAGATTCCACCCCACGACTGATCTTTCTGATGGTCGTGGCTAGCCTTTATATTCACAAATATAGGATAGCTTGCCAGGCTACTGACCAGGCCATCGAAAATATTTTTTTCATAAAACTCCAATCAAAGTGAAGATTTGCAAATTCTTTGTCAAGCATTTGCTTGTGGAGGGGTTTCAGGTTTTGCAACATTACTTCCCGTGACAACAAAACTCTGCCATCACATGTATGGACTGTTTACACTGAAACAGCATGAAGCACATTTTTACAATCTCGATTACTGCTGTATGTAGAAAACGCAGGTGAAGTTCGACGTTAAGGATCTAGGGAGACAACAGGTTATTCAGACTAGGGTTGTCACGGTGTGAAAATTTAACCTCACTGTTATTGTGACCAGAATTACCACGGTTTTCGGTATTATCGCGGTATTTTTTTTAAACGTGCTAATTTTCACACAATTAAATAAACCCTGTATGTCAGGAAATATTGTCCTCAGTTTGTGTCTAAATTTTGCCTAAAATGTGTTATTTTGTAATTATGTTGTTTATTTGTTTACATTTTTCCCTTTAGTCTTTAAAATGCCAATATTTGCCTTTAACTTCTTATTTTTTGTCTGTTTGATGTCATCATTTTAAAAATATTAGACCAGATGATACTCAGTACTCAAGTAGCCTTTTAATCAGATACTTTTTTACCCTTACTTGAGTAATAAACCCTATATCAGGAAAACATTGTCCTCGGTTTGTGTCCTTCCAGTGAGCTTTGCAGATGTGGGAAAATGTCATCAGGCAGTAATCATTGTTAAATTCATAATTATTCTCGGAGAGAGACCAACTCTTATCTGCCCCTGGGAGCCCCGTAATGCATAGCGTCATTTCAACATGGGGGTGTCCCCGACACGGTTTATATGCAGGTAGCGGCGCTGCGGCTGCTTTATATAGCGACTCGTTGCATTCTACCTCAACCCAAATCCTCGGATCACGCATTTTAGCTAAAACGCTAACGTTAGCTTGCCTTGCGTTGACTGTAAAGTTGTGGGTGATGGTCACGCAGATGTGTCATGAGATTTGAAGCGCTGCTGCCTTTCACAGACACTTTTTCTGCACGTGCTGCAAACAGGATAGCCGTCTTCTATAAACTGCCCCTCAGCATTCTTCAAATATCCAAAAGATGCCCGTACTTCCCACTTTGTCTTCTTTGAGGGATAAAAAATGTCCTCCTGAGCGCTGCTGTCTCCTCCTTTGGCCATTATTTCAGCTTTAGCTTCAAGAAAGTTTTGGTTGTAAACAACAAAGCGCGCAATGTGCCGCTGGCAACTTCAGCAGATGATACGGTGGCTGGTAAGGGTCACCGCGCCTACAGCGCAGCCACGGTAACCCACCGAGATAATATAGTTTTTAAAAACAAGACGGTTATTATTATTGTCAACGTTTTTTTACCGGGGATTACCGCTACACTGGTTACCGTGACAACCCTAATTCAGGCTGGATCAGATTTGGGGAACTGCTGCCACCTACAGGTTTAGCAGGGTGGCAGGATGGGTGTACATGGATTTTGTTTCTAAAAGTGAGGCGTTTTTTAAAGAACCCTGCTGCACGTGAACATGGCCCTACTCCCTTTCTCTCCTGGTCAACTCACTGAATCTGACTCTTAAGCCAGGATCTCACTGAGCGGCCACTGCTGGCAACACAGAGAAAACACTTGTGAGGTAGTTCGTAAAATGTCCAAGTGCTCACAAGGGTTCTGGATTTCCTTGGATGCGTCACAAGGTCTTATTCTAACGTAATTTTGAACATGCATGGCTTATTTCTTCTTTAAACAGCTGAAGGTGTCTCAAACACATTCGAGTGTCAGACAGTTGGGAGGGGTTTGTGACCAAATAGTGAGGTAGACGAGGCTAAATGTAAAAAAAATCTGACACCAAATGAAGACACTTTGTGACTAGATTGTGACAAGAACAGTTTTCAAGTTACTTATGTGACGATTATGTCTGGTCACATGTAGAGCATGTCACAAATGTGTCAGTTTGCACATTTTCTCGTGTTTCCAACTACACCAATCCCAGCCCAATGAGGCTTACAGAGAAAACAAAGCTGTAGGTTTCGTGTCCCTTTGTCCTCCATCCAGCTGGACATCTGTCCCCTCATCACCCCTCCTGCTCAGATCTCTCTGTCCTTCCTTTCTTTTCTGTGACGTATTTCTTGTCTGGTGAGGTTTCTTAAAACCACCTCTCCCTGACACATAACATGAAAGCCCAGAGCTGACTAGAACGTGCTCTTCTTCGCTGTGAACAAGAGCACACTATGTACCCTCTGGTGAAACTTCCCCTATAGGTTCAGTTTTAGACTTTCATTAACCCACCGGAAGCAGGCGTTGCAGATTTGCAACGTTAAAACCTACCTACCTGGTTACTCCACATACGTATTTCATGAGCAGTTTTTAACTCAGAAGTACCCTGAAGGACTTAGTTGTTCGTCCTTTTATCAAAACTTAATTTGAGCCTGAGAGGGTTCAACTTTTCTCTCTAGACTTTGCAGGTTTAGATGCACCAGAAACTTTAAGGTCTGATTATAGTCATAAAAGTTATTCTAGTTGTGTACATCTGTCAGGCTTTAATTATACAGTTCACAGTTATATTTTCATTTAATAGTCAGAAATCTCCTTTTTTGTATTTAGTTTTTTCCCTTTAGCTGACCACCAAACAGCCTGATTGTTCTGTGTTCTTAAGTGGGTAATGATCTAGCGGTGATCACCGGAGCATCACACTTCCTTCTGCTGAGGAGGTTCTACCCCAGTACATTTAGGAGTCCCCAGAAGGGTTTGTTCAGAGTTTTAAAATAGAGGATTTTTTTACTCTAATGTTGTAAATTCCCCCGACTCAATAAGATGACATTCTTGCTGGATTCCACAACCATAGTACTAAATCAGGCCCTTTAGGGTGTTTCTGTTGAAACTAGGCCTGTTTACGCTCTACGACCTCCTGTGTCAAGATAAAGAACAACTCTGATGCTGTTCAGACTTCTCTGATGTCAGTCATCACCACTTGTAGCGATGCATAACACGAGCTGTCTAATTATCTTAGATGTTGATCACAACATGATTCAGATATCTAAAACCAGCGTAAACCAACACACACCCACACACCCACACACACACATACGCACACATACGCACACACCCACCCACACACACACACACACACACACACACACACACACACACGCACACACGCACACACATACACACGCACACACACGCACACACGCACACACACGCACACACACACACACACACACACACACACACACACACGCACACACGCACACACACACACACACGCACACACACGCACACACGCGCACACACGCACACACACACACACACACACACACACACACACACACACACACACACACACACACACACATACACACACACATACACACACGCACACACATGCACACACACACACACACACACCCACACACACACGCACACACACATACACACACACATACACACACACACACACATACGCACACACACACGCACACACGCACACACACACACACACACGCACGCACACACACACACACACACGCACACACACACCCACACCCACACACACCCACACACACACACACACACACACATGCACACATACCCACACACACACACACATGCACACACATACACCCACACACCCACACCCACACACCCACACACACTCACACACACCCACACACACACCCGCACGCGCATGCGCGCGCACACACACACACACACACACACACCTGATGACGATATCATAGTATTAAACTGTGTTTTCGTGTAGCGGGCTCACATCTAACATATGTTTGTTTGTTTGTAGCTTTCTGTCTGCTGAGATGTATTTGGGAATGAAAACACCTTTATTGAAAGGTTACAGACTACTCTCTGTATGGGTTGATTAAGACTGCAGTGGTTGCTAAATAATGTGCATTAGTTCAGATTAACTCCTAATCTGATACATTAACCCGCACCATAATCCTCATCTCTATTAAGGAGGGAGGGGGTGTTCAGTTGGGCCAAGAAGCTGATCCTTAAACAAGCGTCTGGTTGTTTTCTTACAGCCATTATAAATAATTGTCTAGTGCATTTTTTTTGTTTGTTTTTGTTTGAACCAGTTCCTCCTTTCCTGATTGACAAAAAAAAAAAAAAAAAAAAAAAAAGCAACGTTTGACTTATTTTCCTTCATGTTCTAAAACAAGAAGCACCGGCTGAGTCTTGAATCAACAAGCAGAGTCCTGGTTCTTTTTCAGATCTTGAAAGGATCTTCCCGCGTTTATTCCCCTGTGCAGAAGTGAGGTCAGGTGTCGGGGGATGCCCAGAACAAGCTGTTATCGGTCTTTAGAGGCTGAGTTGACCAGTGTGAGTGCTGGTTTGACTGGTTGGTAACTCTCCAACCAGTGATGAGTGATGTAAGTGGGTCGGTTGCACAAAGGGAGCACTAACATTCATTTTGCCCATGTTGCAAAAATATTTTTATCACATGCATCGTCAACATCAACACTGGCGCTTCACCTATAGTTTCCACTGGTACTGTAGAAAAATAAATGTATGGAAAAATGTGTTTGTCTTTGTTTGTAGTTTCAGTTTGGAAATAATTCTGTTCATAGCCAGAAATACAGACTTTATAATAGAGATGTACGAAAAAACAAAACTGCTGAATCAGCAATACAATGGATGACAGGCCAACTCGAAACTCGCTAGGCAGCTGTTTGTCCATCCGTGCTACCTGGTCAAGCAGCTATGAACTCATCATAGCTAGATGTTTACTCACGCTAACAGAAACAGATCTGACACTTTTACTTACAGAACCACGTTTTCAGTTTAATCAGAAACAAAAGAAAAATGCATTCTTTTGATCAACTTTGAGATAAAGAAGTGAAAAAAACAGAATGGGTGTGTGTCTAGAGGATTTTTCTGCCACGTTCTAGTGTGTTTTGTGACAGTCGGGATAAATACTAAAGCATCTGTGGTAGATGGAATCCTGACTGACCCAAGGTCAGAGAACTATATGTGACCGATGAGCTATTGTTCTGTTTCTGCCAAAATGCAATGCAAAATAAACAACAGTGAAAAGGTTAATGAAATTAACATGAAATACTGTGAGATTTAAAAGTTTGGCTTGTTTTAATACTCTCCAACTAGCTGTTAGCTCATCAATCCTGTAGGACATTTTATTTCCCTCAACAGAGACTTTTCAGAAAGCTACCTACGATGAGAAAAACACGGAAAAATGCAATTAAACGACAGAAAATGTCATTAAATTAATGTATTTTGTTTATTTTCAAATACATCAGTCATATTAGCTCCATTAGTTAACCCTCTGGAGGCAGGTGTTGCAGATTAGCATCGTTAAAACCTACCTACCTGGTTACTCAACACAGGTATTTTATGAGCATTTTTGTAACTCAGAAGTACTCCTGAAGGACTTAGTTGTTTGTATTTGATCACAACTTATTTTGAGCCTGAGACGGTTAATCAGCTAACAATTTTTCTTTGAATCTCACTGCTGCGGAGCTTTGCCAATGTCTAATTTGTCATATGTTTCTTCACAATTGAATCATCATTATTGGCGTGTTTATTATGGATCTAATCTTTGTCTAGACGTGAGAACTTTCATTTTTAATGCAGCCACAAACACACGTTTTCATGTGTTTCCCTTTGGGTTCCCGATTGTTGGTGCCTGAATCTGCTGTGTGGTCGCTGAAGAGGTGCTTTTCATGGGGGTTAAATACCTTACTGGCTGGAATGGCCCCACATTGATTTGATGAGGGGGGAAACTGTAAGACTGTACATTAGAATCTCTCCATAACTCATACATTATTAATCCGATGCTTCTCCTTGTAGCTGTTGGATTGCTTCCTTGATGGCTTTTCCATTTCTCTCCAGCAAGTGCTTCTCTCAGACAGGCTCATGATGTCACCGTGACTCATCCTGAGGTTAATCAGAACCTTCATCCCGCTGCATTATTACATTTACTATCTATTTTATTAGATTTTCACACACTGTGGAGGTTTACAAACGGCCCCCTACCCCCCACCATCTGAAGATGTAATCCTCTCACGAGCAATCCCGCCTCTTCTGTCATTCCCTTAAGCCCCCTCCCTTTGTTTTCCTGCTCTCTCTCACTGTCCTCTCCCGTCGACTCACTCCACCTTACGCCTGATGGAGCAGCAAGCACGAACGCTGAGGGCAGCTGTAGACTCTGACCAAGCATTGCTCCTTTTTTCCTCTCCCGCTTCAAACACTTCTCCTACTCCTTCCAGAAGATCAGGAATTACTGGCTCCAGCTGAGCACTCTCTTTTGTTTGCGTGTGGGAGTGGGGTCAACACACGCATTGTTCCCAGCAGTCTTCTGCTGAGCTGCACTTGCTCCACTTTGGATACCAAGGTCTCCAGGATGACCTCTCCAACGTGAGCGCAGCCCCTTTTCCTCCCATCACATTCATCCAGCGGGGATCGAATGGACGTTTACTGGATTTGGATGTTTGAAAGGAAACAGATTCCTCGCTGAGACCGTGGAGAAAGATGGTGCCCCTGCAGAAAAGGGTAATGCGCGTGGAGGGAGGAGGTTGAATGTGTGTGTTGCTGTGGTGGTGTGTTCTGCTTAGTTTCTCTTTTGCTACACGTATGATGTAAATCGTGTCTGAGAACTTTAATGAGCGCCTGCGAGAGTGTGAGCTTGGTTTTATAGCGTTGAAGGGTGAGTGCAAGTGGAAAATGAAACAAGAAAAACAGAGAGCTGAGGATGACTCGTATTGTTTACCGGTAGTTGTTTGGTTTGATGTTATTTTCTCCTTAAGATCAGCTTGATTAATTAGTGATTAATCACTGAAACTGCATAACAATGCAGAGTGGAATCCCCCTCGTCCAGACCACAGCCTGCTTTCTGTGCGTGTTACAGTTTAGAGATGTTTAAGTGCTACTTTTAAAGGTGTTCAGGAGGGTTTAGAGTTCCTCGTGTCAACAGATTTCACTGTCACAAACGTACACAACCAGATTATTTCAAATGAACTAATCTTTTAGCACTAAGATTACCCAAATCTGCTGCACAACTTTGTAAATTACTGTTCACTTATTGAAGCTTTTCATCACCACAACCGCTTCCTGTGCAAAGCTTTTAGTGCAGGAAGCTTGAAGCTATCGTGCACTATGCTGCATGCTTTGCTTCGAGGATCACACAAGGCTTTTGTGCCGACACCTGCTAAAAGTGTCTCGCTACAAGTCCGATTGGCTGGACTCAGGAGGACATAATGGAGGAGAGGATGGGGGACTGTTGGAGCCAAACCAAGGTCTTTTCAAATTTTCTGGTTCATTTTTTAAATTGTATCAGCTCCACTGTTCAGTTGTACAGAAATGTGTGTGTGTGCATGCGTTCGCGCGCGTGTGTGTGATGAATTTCCCGACGTGACCTTGGCTAACTCAAGGCTCATTTTTTCCCCACAAGTCACGAGCAAATCCTGAATAATGAGTTCAGTCTGCACAGCTTCATCTGGTTATCAGGGCTGCAGACTCCTGGTGTCTGGTTTTACTGGAAGCTACACGAGTGTGTGTGTGTGTGTGTGTGTGTGTGTGTGTGTGTGTGTGTGTGTGTGTGTGTGTGTGTGACACACCTCAAACTGGTAGCACGGTATAATCACAATAAACAAGAAGATTTGAGATGTGGGCTTTATTGAATGTAGTTAAATTATTGATCCTTATCCAGTTTGTGCCAAATTTAGAAGTTATAAGTAATCTAATCATGACTTCCTCTCTTCAACAGGATCAGTTTGACAACTTGGAGAAGCACACACAGTGGGGGATTGAATTTGCAGAAAAGTACACCAAATTTGTCAAGGAGCGATCGGAGATCGAAATCAACTATGCAAAACAAATTAGGTGAGTGCTCAAGCTGACGTGAGAGCTGAACCCAGGGTTGAAAACTGGGTTACAATACGTTGTTTTTTTTTTTTTACAGCGGAATTAGATTAAAATAAAGCCCACTTTACTGGAGGATGTGACCTACTCAAGTCAATTCTTTTTCACCTGCACTCTGATATTTGAAGATAGATGGGAAGTTCTGGATGCATCCAATCGTTTCATTCTGCAGGAAAATCTCACCTGTTGCCGTAAGCTTGTATGAACAAGAAACCAACCAGGGTTTCACCTGGATGCTTGTCAGAAACCTAATCAGTGAAAGATTGAAGTACTGGATTCCAGTACAAGTGGTACATGGGAATGGTAGGCCTGCCAGCCCAAAAGTCTGCAGCTATTCATGTCATCACAGTTTTTATAGTAATAGTGACCCACTGAACCAAGTTCAAGAGGAAGAACTCCTCTCCATCCTTGCCTCTGTTATGTCTCCTCTTTGTGAATCTGTGTGATGTTGGTGCTGGCTTGAGCTTCAGGCAAGAGGAAGTCAGGTTGTGCTTGTGTGTGTGTGTGTGTGTGTGTGTGTGTGTGTGTGTGTGTGTGTGTGTGTGTGTGTGTGTGTGTGTGTGTGTGTGTGTGTGTGTGTGTGTGTGTGTGTGTGTGTGTGTGTGTGTGTGTGTGTGTCTCCAAAGAGATAACTAGGTATCACCCTTATCAACCCCAGGTCTGATTCTGACCCAGATATTTCTCTCCCACCAACCACAATGCTGGCTCCGCCCCCTCCCCCCTCCCATCGCGTTTTAGTACAGTCACTGATTTTCTAAAGGCACTGATGGAGCTCGAGCAGACCTGTTGTGAGAGGATCCTTCTCCCGAGGCCTCCTGCTGTTTAGCCACAACAGAAGGCGATACCCCTCAAATCCTCCTCTTCATCTCTAAAGAGGATGGCTAATGCCTTAAGCACTGACCTCAACCACCCATTAATAACTTTGCAACACACACACACAAATATATATATATATATATATATATATATATATATATATGCAGTATATATAACACAATTTGAGAAATAGGTCAGCTTTAGTTAATGAGACTAACTTTAAGTGTTTAATAATATTTTAACAACATACCTAAAAATGTTCACCTTTCACGTGGGTTCAGTTTCACTTTCCTAAAGATCGTTGTCATTTCTCCTCATTTATTTTTCTTAAATTGTGACAAAAAGGCCAGAATCTGGAGAAGCTTACCCACATTAAAAGCTTGGCTTGTTAAATGAATGCAGAACAAAAATAAACACCCACAGATACGCACATATAGACATGAAGTTATTAGTTTAGACATCATCATGCCTGCAGTGTGTTCAGCTCTTCTAGCTGTGGTAGGCTGACCTTTATTAGACTTTATGCTTCACAGATGGAGCGGATGTGGCCTGCTTTCAAGCAGATGCACACGTTAGCACTACTAGGTGGAAACTGACCAAAAGATGCTAACATTTAAGCATCCTCAATTTGAGATGTTTTCAACACATTGCCTCTGTGTGCTACTTTGCTTCCTCGAACCTCATTAGTTGTAATTAACTTCACTCCAGAGATCAGATTTAATCTCTCTATTTAATCTGAGCAAAAGATACAGAGCCCTTAGATCTTATAGACTGATGTAGCTATTAGGGATGAGCGAGTACACCTTTATCTGTATCTGTATCTGTACTCGGAGTGGGCGTGGCCTAACCCGGAAGTGGGTGTAGTTTAACCGGAAGTGGGTGTGGTTTACATCAATACGTTATTTTAAGTCTGATCCGAAGTTACTATGTGTATTGTTTTTTGAAAACTATTTACAGAGCAGCCTCAGAATTGAGATTAAATGTTTTTGATCACAATAGTAGAAAATGATTAAAATATATTTAATATGAGCAAAAAATAGACAATTGTGATTAAAAAATGTAAAGAAAGAGAGAGAGTGAATAGGAAAGAGGGAGCGGATCCTGAGGAAGAGGAGAGAGAGAGGAAAAAAAAAACCCGACCGGAGCAGAGGCAGTGACTGACGCAGCATGAGCCGTTTTCAGCTTTGTCTTGTCAAATGCACCACGTACGTTACGAAAAAAGTAACTTTAAAAAGAAGCAAACTGAAGAAAACATAGGGAGTACTGAAGAAACGTGAACAGTGAAGCAAGCGCAGAGAGATCCGTTACTGTCTGTGTGTGCGTGGATGGACCGGACGCGAACTGAGCTGTGAGCTCCCGGCTGCAGAGTTTTGTGTGTAGGGAGGGGCGGGCGCTCTATGTGACTGGCCAATCACAGAGCGTGAAGACAGTCAGTTACCCAGTGAGGATTTTCCTTCAGCACGATTACAGATATTTACGAGTTTTACTCGTTTCATGATCATACTCGTCAAAAATGCTTTATCCGTTTCAGATGAAACGAGTGTCCGGCTCATCCCTAGTAGCTATCGCTCTGATCTTCTGCTTTTGTCTTGACTTGTGTTGTTGGGCACATTTCTCAATCTCAAAGATCGACTTTTAACAATTTTCACATCTTTCAATCAGCAGCGCTAAGTCTGGTTTTGCTCTTATCACCGCTTTCTCTCACTTAGACAGTCGGTGGTTTAGTTGGTCACTTGACAGAACAATCCTAGTCCAAAAAGGACAGAACGGACTGACCATTTACGTCACTGTACCAAAGCACCGAAGAAGCATTTGATAGATCAATAATGAAAAAGGCCTAAAGAACTAGGTCAGTTCTGGTGGTATTGATCTATTGCTTTATATATGAGCAGGCATGCAAAATAATGATAAAGCACACCCATATTTCACCCATTTAAACATATTCTCAGGCCCTAACTCCATTTTGCACCATTTCTTTAACTATACTCGTCACTAGGGATGAGTACCGAATTCGGTACTTTTTATGGTACCGACCGAATTCCATAGCACCGACCGAACACCGATTCACGTCATTTCAAACGGTGCCTCGTTTCGGTACTGCCAAGACAGTTGCGCATGCGCAAGAGCGTTATGTCGCCGGTCCCTGCGAGCCCGTTGTAAACAGAGCAGCATGGTAGAAAGAACGCACGCTAAAGCTTGGGTCCACTTCACTAAATGTGATGGGTAACTGGGTGATGAAACTAGCGACAGACAACGATCTAAGTGAGACATCCTCATCTTAATCTGCTCCAGTAGGTAAATAAAATGTTTAAGATAACGTTACCTTGATATGTTAGCTTCCGTTTCGCTAATGGTGCGTTCGCTTTCTCCTCGGAACTCCGAATTTCCGACTAGAAGAACATGAACGCGCTCTAAAGTTTGGCTTCACTTTACTAAATGCGACGGGTGATTGGGTGAAGGTAAAACCAGTGACAACGATCTAAGTTTGAGGCATCATCGTTTTAATCTGCTCCAGCAGCTAAATAAACTGTTAAAGATAACGTTAGCTTGATATGTTAGCTTCCATTGCCACCATTGTTATCAGCTAATGGTGCGTTCACTTTCTCCTCGGAAATTCTAACTTCCCAGTAGGAAAAATCAAATGAAAAAGGACGGCAAAAGGAATGAAGATACACAGTAAATTTAGTTCACAGTAAAGATGTTTGCTTCAGTTTAACTATCAGCTTATAAAACTACAAGGACGATGTTAAAATACAAACTTGTATGTTATTTATCGTGATATTTATCAAATATGGTTATATATTGAGAAAAATATATATTTAATTATAAAAGAGAATTAAAATAATAAACACTCAAAAGTATCGAAAATTGGTACCGTTAAGTACCGGTATCGACTCGTAGGTACCGGGAATTAGTACCGGATCGATTCAAATGTCAAAGGTACCCATCCCTACTCGTCACATATTACTCTAATCCTCGATTAATCCTCCTACCCTGTAAACACGCACAATGCTTTGGTCTAGTTGTGGCAGTGCATTAATGCCTCCTCCTCCCCAGGATCCCAGTCTAGCATAATCCATATCAAAATGGGAATCAAGTCCTGTTTACAAAAGGACTGTGTGAGGACGGAGGACAGAAAAAAGCACTGTCTGGCTGTAGTGCCAATCAACATATGTTTCCTTCCAGGGACTGTCTTGCAAAACAGTGCCACACATGTTCCTCTCTGAGTCAAATATGCATGCATGAATAAAAGTCCTACCTGAAACATCCAAAGAAAACAAAAGATTCAAAATGATCAAAGTGCAAAGTGAATGCTAGCAGGGGTGTACGTTCTGACTCACGTCATTTGGTTGTGAGCAAATGAATAGGAAGTGGTGCTATAATTAGACATGGGGTGAGAAGGACAGAGAGCAAAATGCATAGATAGATCTGCCTAGCAACAGCCTAAACACCACCGGGGAGTAGAGGCGTGGGGGGTGTTAGCAGAGAGAGATAAAATACTCCGCAGACCCACATTAGTGTAGTTTTTAACACATGCATTATTCATCTATAGTCAAATATCACAGTTATTTGACTGTTATCAGTTTCTAGATGAAAAGCTCATGTTTTTGGGTTTACTTATCAAACAGAAATTCTGGTAAAACATTAACACTGCTGCCGTTTGTTTGCTGTTTTCTGCATGTTTCTTTTTCCTGGACAGAGATATTTGTTTCAGCAGATTTCAGTACATATTCATATTGTGGTTTTAGTCCTTTTTTTCTCTGCTTTGGTTGAACATGAGTGGTTTTATTATTATTTTTTTTTCTTTATTGTTCATTAGAAAGGAACCCGAAGGCATTAAACATCAACATGCACTCAAATCCATCAGAGGGTTGTGTGCAGTATTAGATTCTGCTGACAGATCATGTGTGTGCCACTCCGTCTGAACGAGAGACCTTGTGACATGATGAATCGCAGCCTATACTGTTGATCATGTTGCAGGGGGTTCAGAGAGGGATAGAGTCAGACTGGGGTGACGACGCATTGCTTTATAATCCAAGCAGATCTCATTCACCACCACAGATGGCACGGTGACATAGTTCCTTTATCCGTGCACAACTCTGTTGACTTTGTTTCATTTAGTCTCTTTTCTTCGCACTTATCATCCAGTCAGAATCAAAACAAGAGCAATGGCCCCTTTTAAAAGGATGGCGGCTTTCCTGGGGAGCAAAGAGGATTTAGAGGCAGCCGCAGGACTAGAGAGAACTCTTAGGATTGATAATCATTTGGCTGTTCAGTGAGGTCGGTGGCCAGGAAGTGTGCTATGATGGCTGTCTGTAAACTGCTGTGTGTGATGAAGCATTAAGAAGGACCTTTCAGGCTGAAATTTTAACTTGTTTCACAGGAATCTGTCAAAGAAATATCAGCCCAAGAAGAATTCACGGGAAGAAGAAGAAAGCAAGTAAGTTAAAAGGTTCATGTTGCATCAACATAACGCATTCAGAAAATGAGGCCATGGACACATGTAGCTGGGTTCTTATAAAACCAAATAGCTTCACTCGCCCCTCGAGGTAAAAACTAGGCTCCACACCGCCATGGTTTCAGTGGAAAAGGCCAGTGTGTTGTGAAGCACATTCATAGACATGCCAAGCTTGTAGGAGACAGTAGTTCCCCAAATCTTTGCTGACAAACATTCCTTGGAATAACTAGGTTGTGGACAAAGCTGTATTTAATGTTGTCCTTTGTCTTTGGTCTTCTGAGCGGTAAGCGACAGCAAACACAGGTCACACACCAGTAGCGATGGGTACCGAATTCGGTACTTTTGAAGGTACCGACCGCGTTTCATAATACCGACTGAGCACCGATTCACGTCATTTGAAACGGTGCCTCGTTTCGGTACCCGTCCTTCATAACGAGAACTTGCCTAGACAGCTGCGCATGCGCAAGAGCGTTATGTTGTCGGTCGCTGCAAGCGAGTTGTAAACAGAGCAGCATGGTAGAAAGAACGCACGCTAACGCTTGGGTCCACTTCGCTAAATGTGATGGGTAACTGGGTGATGATGAAACCAGCGGCAACGATCTAAGTGAGACATCCTCATCTTAATCTGCTCCAGCAGCTAAATAAACTGTTTAAGATAACGTTAGCTTGGTATGTTAGCTTCCATTGCCAACATTGTTATCATCTAATGGTGCGTTCGCTTTCTCCTCGGAAATTCTAACTTCCCAGTAGGAAAAATCAAATGAAAAAGGACGGCAAAAGGAATGAAGATACACAGTAAATTTAGTTCACAGTAAAGATGTTTGCTTCAGTTTAATTATCATCTTATAAAACTACAAGGACGATGTTAAAATACAAACAGTTGAATGTTATTTATCGTGATATTTATCAAATATGGTTATATATTGAGGAAAATATATATTTAATTATAAAAGAGAATTAAAATAATAAACACTCAAAAGTATCGAAAATTGGTACCGTTAAGTACCGGTATCGATTCGTAGGTACCGGGAATTAGTACCGGATCGATTCAAAGGTCAAAGGTACCCATCCCTACACACCAGAGCACTTTTGTTGATGTGATATAGAACAGACCAGTTATTTACATCCGCAAGTGAATGCTGACTTTGGGCAATTTGCAAATCCCCCCTTTGGTCTGGGTTTTTTAGTGTTGTTTATCTTCACTTTGGTTTGGATGACAGGCCAAACTGCAGAAAAACATCTTGTGGGGTACCGGGCTGCATGTGTACATGGCCTAAAAGAACACATTTAACCCTAAATCATCAAACTCTTCCATCCAGATAATCCATAACCCTCAAATACCAAACCACTTGTTTGACTGCCCGTATTTCTCCCACATCACTTCCTGTCTGTCACCAGATACACCTTCTGTCGAGCCTTCCTGGTGACCCTTAACGAGTTAAACGACTACGCAGGTCAGCACGAGGTCATAGCGGAGAACCTGACGTCTCAGATCATCACTGAGCTAGCGCGCTACCTGCAGGAGCTCAAAACTGAGAGAAAATCGGTGAGAGGTTTTTAAATCTTGGGTGAGAGAATGTGGGTTTTGATTGATGAAGCTGTGTTGGCCTACAGGAAACTCAGTATCCCTCTTCCTCTGCATGCTCTGTGAACTGAGGTCACTGCTGAGTAAATATAGATCCAGCCAAAGGCTTACCAGACGTATAGAACATGGTAATGAATCACTTTTTATAGAACACTGTCACAGTCTCCAGCAATAACCTCACATTTCCCTCTTATTACTGAAACTCTTTGCTACCAGCACAATAAACCGTTAAGAGAAGCTGTGAACTTGCATGATGTGTGGAGAACAGCCCAGCAAAACTGTGGAGTTCATGGGTGAGAGGTGCCCAGATGGGAACAGTAGATAGTGAAAAATCTGTCATGAGCTTTTTGTCTAGATGGTCCAGCTGAAAAAAGTGGAGTGAAAAACTTTGAATGAGGACCATTGCAAGACATAATGACCCAAACAGTTTATGTTAACAGATTTTCTCATCAGAAGTGAATTGTTTGCTTTGACTTTGTACAGAAAGTTGTGTGATGTGTTGGTCGCGAACGAACCGGCTCTAAGAGCCGGCTCTTTGAAGTGAACGACGGGAGCCGGCTCGTCATTGGGAGCGTCCCCTCCCCTCCCCCTCCCCTCTTGCTTTGGTGAAAGCTACAGGCGATTGGTTAACATGTGTAACTGCGTGTCCAGACTGTCCACACACAGAGCAGTAGGGGCGGGGAAGAGGGAGGATCAGACTCAGCAGAGCACCTGCGGGCGGAGGGAGACGAGAGGGAATGAGGAGGAGGAAAAAGGTGAGCGAGAGAGAGGAGAGTGCAACGAAGACGGTGAGAAAATGAGCACCAGCAGTCAGAAAGTCGAGATTTCTTAAAGTGTTCAGTTATTAAATCCATAGAAATGATAAATATTTGATATATTGCATTTTTTTTACATTAGTAAATCATTTTACATATAGTTTAGCATTATTTTGTTTATAAATGAACTCTAACACAACAGAAAATCTGAGGAGCCACTTGGGATCCGAAAGAGCCGGCTCTTTTTGGTGAGCTGAGCCAAAAGAACCGGCTCTCTAAAAAGAGCCGGAATTCCCATCACTATTGAGGAGCTCTGTAATGTAAACTCAGATTGTGTTGTAGCAGGTGCAAAGTAGAAAAGGGGATTTCCAGCTCCTCTGAAGGGGAATCCTCCACCCTTCCTGGGCCCAATAATATGCTCTACTGTAATTTAACTTAGCTATGGTTAGGCCGGCACGTTCACATGGCGTTAGCCAGAGTCCTCCCGCTTCTCAAGCTGCAGGAGGACACTTTGACACATCTCTTCCTCCCTGTCGCTGCCGTTTTGTCCTCCATTCTAATGTTTTATTTAAAAACATCCATTTAGGTATTTTTTGTTTGTTTTTCAGTCCCAACCAGAAAACCGTGTTTTCATGCAGCTGATCGCGCGCGTGTGTGTGTGTGTGTGTGTGTGAGTCCTGTCTAAAGAAGCTGTTTTCCTTTAACAGGCCAGTGTTTAGGGGATTTCCCTTCATAGTGCCATTTACACTATCTATTCTGAATAAAGGCTTGCTTCATTTTCAGACTTAAAACTAACATTTTCTGTTATACAGAAAGAGCGTCTTTATGTAGAAAACACAGCAGCCCTGTCTTTTAGATTCTTACGATGGATGTCATACAGGAAAGCTTGTTGGGAAAAACGAGTTCCGGCTCATTTGTTTGCTAATGAATCACTAAATTTACATTAAGTACACAGACAGGACTGCTGTTCCCAGTTTTAAATCAGAATTTTCCACCGTGCTACTCATTTCCTTGTTTCTCTCTCTCACATTTAAATGTCATTGAGCCATTGTAAGCTTCATTTGAGTACATGTGAGACAACTGCGCAGGCAGACCCAGACAGAAGGATTAGACGAGGGCCAAAGGCCTGCCCTTCCTGGGTTTTGCAGGAGCTTGTTGGGCCAATAAAATCCACACCACACACCCACAAGGAGAAATAATACCTTATTCATTTCTCATGAGGGGTTGTTTTGCAACTGCTCCCTCCTGGAGTTAACCTCTCACCAAGCTCAGGGTAAGATGGATTTGAAGCCAGGTTAAAAGGAGAACTTGGATGAAATATTTAAACGCTAATGTATGATGATGTTTTGTGTTGTGTTGTTATTTGTTTAGTAGTATGGCGAGGTTAATATGGGATGAAGAGCCTAAGTCTTGTTGGTTTGTGCTGAGAAATCATAATAAGGTGTTCACCGCTGCGCTGGGCGGGGCTTAGTTGTCCTCCATAAAGCTTGGTTTATGCTTGACGCATTTACTTTCCGCTTGGTGAAGAGGCTCACGGATGGAACGTGCTTCACAACTCGCAGCGTTTATGGTTCGTGCGGCTCGTCTCTGCGGTGAGCCAATATTCTCCCAAACTGTAGGGGGCAGCATGGAGCTCTACAGCATGCATCCAACACTACACCATAGTAGAAGTAGAAATGACTGTTTACAACACGGCATTTCAGCATTTTTAACAGCGTGCTCGTCTTTTCCGACAGTGCGAGTTATTTCTCTCCAAGAATTATTAACAACATGTTGATCACGGTGATCTCTGAGAGCTGAATCATACAAATGTCTGTATTTACGAACCTCTGCCATACTAGTTCTTGCCGGTCCGCCATGTTTTTCCACGTCCGTCCGTCCGCGTGGTTATAAATTTTCCGAGGTGCTCGTTGCGGAAATTCTGGGCCGTGCGGAAGCGCGGTGGAGGAGCGTGGTTGTTAAAATGACGCAAAATGACGCAACTTTTCCGCGCGGAGCCGTGCGGACCTCGCGGACGCGTCAAGCATAAACCAACCTTAAGGAGGACTGATAAAGACCCTGAAACACTCATCGAACCCATTATTTCTCAATTAACTGTGATTTATATCAGGATTTGTTGCGGATGTTCCGATACAACTTTTTCACTTTCGATACGAAACCAATATTGCAGCCTTCAGTGTTGACCGACACCAATATCAATCTGATACGATATCAGAAGAAATCATACATACTTTTACCTGTTTTGTAGTGTGGAACATATGAAAGGGTTGATCAAGTGATATTAATTGGAGAACAAGAGCCAACAAGCATAAGTATGAAAAAAAAATGAAAATTTTTTCTTTACCATTGGTTGCAAAAATGTGACCCTTAATGGACTGCTTATATTGGAGATTTCTGATGCCGTCCGATATAATCCGATACTCTGTTTTTGGGCCGATATGGAATTACTTCCGATATCGATATCGGAACGGGACATTCCTAGTATCTGTCACTTTTAGGTTAGTTCTACTTCTTCTTTCTACTTGGACTCTAATCTCAGAACATGATTGCGTTCCTCATCTTTGGCGGAGGTTGTGAGGTAATATGTTTGGGCAAAAAAGAAAAGGAATCTTCCACACCTGCTGAGGCCAAAACAAGGAGATGCATTTAGTGAAGGTTCAACACAAGCCATAATGCACAATGAAAAGCATTTAGCTGTTTTTAGGGAGAAGATAATGTCTTCATTAATCTCCAGCAGGGGCGGATCTACAAGGGTGGCATAGGGTGGCAGTTGCCACCCTAAAAGAAAGCTTTGCTACCCCTGCTGCCACCCCAGCTGGCAGCTATAAATTCAAGAAAAATGAAAGTTTTTCAACTCTCAGGCTCATAAAGACCTATTTGCAGTCTGCTTTGGCAGAGAAAAGACTATGAATCTAGGCTGTACTCAGCATTGAATCAAAACGGGCAGAATCTTTGGATCTCGATGAATGTGTAAATAGTTTTGCTGAGCAACATGGAAACTGCCGCATTCAGCTGTTGTAGGAAGGATATAATTTTACTATGTGTTTTATTTTCGTGATGGGCCTTTAGGCTTATTAAATGAGGACCCAAAACAAATGAATATGTAAATACTGGGAAAAGAAAAAGGAAAACATGTTTCTGAGTGAACAATAGAACCAAAGTACAATATCTCAGTGCAGTGAAATATTGTGTGTGTGTGTGTGTGTGTGTGTTGCCACCCTAGAAAAATGTTTGCCCCTCTTCTGCCACCCCATCAATAATTTTGTAGATCTGCCCCTGATCTCCAGAGAAAACGAGTGCAACCACACAGAAACATGGCCTTGCTCAAAATTCTCGGCCTCAGATTTAAGAAAAAGTAGAAGCTCTGGAAAGTTCTCTTGCAAAATAATTCATACCCCTTGAGCTAGTTTGCATCAAAGAAGAGATAGACATACCCCAAAAAACGCAGCAAAAGGTGCTTCTACGACGTTTCCAGACTTTTATTTTCTTAAAACTTTGAAAACCATCTTTAAGTTTTATTCCACGTCACAGTTACATGCTACTGTCTGTTGGTCTGTCATGGAAAATCTTAATAAAAACATTGTAGTTTGTGGTTGTGATGTGTTGAAGTGGGTAATGGGGTTAGGGCTCTGTAGTTGCTGCTTTTAAACCAACATCAGCAGTAGTTTTATTAGGTGGTGCGATTCGGCTGTGTCGGGCTGCATGTGGACATTCCTGTGAATCAAGTCATGGTAATGAGTAACTAACAGCTCAGTCAGAGTATGTGGTTATTCTCATGTTTATTCCCTGACACGAGGCAACTTAAAAGACCAGTGGTGTTTTGCACAGTCGTCCCTCCCACATGTGTCAGATTGTAGAAAATGTTCTGCTTGCTTAAAATGTCACGCTTCCTGTATCTGTGCGGGACTCCTTAACAAAG
Organism: Nothobranchius furzeri; assembly: GCF_043380555.1. Classification (NCBI taxonomy): domain Eukaryota; kingdom Metazoa; phylum Chordata; class Actinopteri; order Cyprinodontiformes; family Nothobranchiidae; genus Nothobranchius; species Nothobranchius furzeri. Next base: position 69,072,023 of record NC_091746.1, on the reverse strand, counting down.
GGAAAGGTGGATGTGATGGATATTTGAAATCAGCCTGAATGAAAACACTATGAGATAAACAAGCCAATAAGAAAGATAGTGAACACTTGGGATGCTTATTTTTTTAATTATTATTTACATTGAAAAATGCAGATTATCAAACCTCTTCAACTTTCTTGTACAAGGGAATTGTTTCTGTCTGACTACCCTCTTCTGTGACAGATCGAATACCTTCTATTAATAATAGCATTCAGGTTTAGACTCCTTTGGGTCAATAGGCTGTTGAACATTCCCATGAGCAGTTCCACTCTCCTACTGAGCAGGATCAGTAGACCGCAGAGGAGTTGGGATGGGCCGTGTAGAAGAAAAACATCTCTGGAGTGGTTTGAATCTAAACATGGAGACACAAACACCTCAGAACAGCTGCATCAGTGACTCGTCGGTTCGCTGGAAACCTGCACCCCAGATGGCCGATGGTCCATTTAATCATGTCTGAATGTAAATGTGTTTTATTTTGATTCCCTCCGCTCATCCTGCGGTCATTAGTAGTAAATCACACCGAGTAGTTTAGGAGAGCCACTGTAGCTTGTTTATTTAGAGAAAAGATAGATTTTTGTAAGTGGTGGAAAATTTAAGAGTCTTATCACCATTTTCCTGTGTTTGCTTTCTCTCATCAAACAGATATTTGAAGGTGAGGGTCAGAAGCAGCAGGCTGGTTTATCAGGAGCGCCTTGATGTCTTGTATTTGTTGGTTAAAATACTTCCTCTGAAACACCAGAACACTTCCCTATTGTACTCAGCTTCCTTAAAAACTCTGGGAAAGGAGAAGTAGGACTAGTAAAGGTAAACCATTTCTCACAAACTTCTCTCATGCCTCCCATTGTTCAGGTGGGATGAACAGTTCACGTACATCCCACCAATCATCGCTGATTTAACATCTCTGACCGGCGATGTCACAACTACTGACGTGCTAAGCTGCACACACATACCCAAAACTTCCATTCTCTGCTGTTATTCTGAAGCAATCTGAGTGTGTTATTGAACATCAGCATCAATATTCAACTCAGCTCCTGGAGCTCCGCTTCTTCTGTGTGCGTAACCAGGGGATACATCACTGACAGCCAACTTTTGGTTTTAGTGTGACTCTTTTGGTTTTTTTTTTAGGGTGAATTAACTCAAACCACATGCAACAGAACAAGTATTTGTATGCACACAAGCAGCCATCTAATTTAACCCTCTGGAGGCAGGCGTTGCTGATTTGCAATGTTAAAACCTACCTACCTGGTTATTCCACATACGTATTTTATGAGCATTTTTAACTCAGAAGTTCCCTGAAGGACTTAGTTGTTCGTCCTTTCATCAAAACTTATTTTGAGCCTGAGAGGGTTAAAAGACAAAAGTTTTAGGGTTGTTTCTGTGAGTTTTCACTTTAGTGAGAAGTTGCCTTTGGTCCACACACACACACACACACATGCATGCACGCACACACTCACACACACACACACACACACGCACGCACGCACGGACGCACACACGCACACACACATACTTCTGCCATTTAAGCCACTTTATGAGGCTAAACTGAGCTTCGTACAGATACACACACCAGAAGTGTTCTGCGGGTTTAGGCTAGCAGCTGTCACTTAGCTTTGTCAAATTAAAGGTGCAGAGAAACACGATCCTTCACAATCCATCCTGTTCACTCATTTTTCTTTTGGGCAATTTATTTGGTACTCTAAGGCTGCTTTATCAGTAGGTGGCCTGTTGTTGATAAACCTGGCCCAGTTCAGACTGGGGCTTTGGTCATGTCTTTAAGTTAAACTGTCTATCCAGTTCAATTTAGTTGAATTATACAGCGTTAAATCATGAGTCTCAAGGCACTTCGCAAAGTGAACACTAACTGAGTTTAGTTCATTGTGCCAATTAATTGTAAGTTTCCCAGCAGACTGCATCAAGTCACTGACTTGTTGTGTGAGACTTTACAGCAATACCCATACTATGGAAGCATGTAGCGACAGTGGAGAGAAAAAACTCCCTTTTAACAGGAACAAACCACCAACAGAACCTGGATCAGTATGAGCAGCCATCTGCTACGACTCACTGGGGTTTGAGAAGACAGAGCAGACACACACATGCACACTCAACATATGTATCAAGCAGAGGTGTGACCAAGTCACTGCTTTGCAAGTCTCAAGTAAGTCACAAGTCTTTCTAGTCAAGTCTTGAGTCAGAGCTAAGTCAAAGACAACCAAGTCCAAGTTGAGTCCAAAGTCAATGATGTGGAAGTCCTAGTCAAGTCCAAGTCCTTAACCCTCTCAGGCTCAAAATAAGTTTTGATAAAAGGACGAACAACTAAGTCCTTCAGGGTACTTCTGAGTTAAAAAATGCTCATGAAATACGTATGTAGAGTAACCAGGTAGGTAGGTTTTAACGTTGCAAATCTGCAACGCCTGCCTCCAGAGGGTTAACTTTGAATTTTCAAGTCACAATCATCTGTCCAACTTCAATTTAATGACAATGATGAATAAATTCCAGAAATAAATCTTCTTAAAGCTTAATTTATTTGCTCCAACAAGCAGAATGTGCGACGGAAGTAGATTATAAACAAAGTGCTGCTGCATTTAGCAGTACAACATCAAACCCAGAACGAAGAATGATTTATGATTTTTGTCCATGTCGTGCCACTTTTGTGCTAAAATATCAAACACCGTAAATCCTCTAATACAGGCCCGGGCCTGTATTTTACTCAAGCTCATCAAGCTCCAGGCCTTTATTGGAAGGAGGGCCAGAATTAGAGGCATGCCTCTATTTCTATTTGAGCAAAATGAACCACCAGTAGAATGAATAAAAATGGGGTGTGTCTATTTGAACCCATAAAATACTAGGTTCATTTATTAAAAATGTACAATTACCATAACGTGGTACGGTTTGCAAATAAAACATTAACAACAAGGCTAAATTACAGTAGGGAAATACTGTATTGTAACAAAACAATAGCAAACATACCTGTACTGCATCTTAAACGTTATTAAATACCGGTATTAGAAAAGGCAACAGCCACCTTACCGCTTCAAAGTTGAATCGTTTCGTCTCGTTTGGGTTGTAGTAAAAAATAAAATAAAAACCCTCAAATTCAATTCAATCTTTGTCCAAAAGTAAAAAAACAAAATACCGGTAATCCAATTCAGTTTAATCCTCGTCCAGTTTGATGGGCCGATGTTAAAACGTTTAGCAGCTTGCTCCCCAGAGTGTTCTGCAGCATAATCAGCACGTTCTCTTTGAACCTGATATCAAATTTTCGCCTCCTCTTCGGCTCCGCACCTACCACAGTTAAAGTTACCCTCGCGGTCTATCACTGGCAAATCAAAAGTGAGACGGACGACATAACCGCCCCCCTGTGGCACTTGCTTGTTACCACATTCCACCCGGCCACAATAAAAAAAACGGCCATTATTCACCTCCGCTGACTCCGACACCGGCCAAAATGTGATACCCGGCTGTTAATTGAATACAGGCCAATATTAGAGGATTTACGGTATGCTCAAGTCATCATCGAGTCAACAGATGCAAGTCGATTCAAGTCGCAAGTCATTGGTGTGCAAGTCCGAGTCAAATCGTACGTCTTTATCAAGTCAGGTCAGAAGTCATTAAAATAATGACTCGAGTCTAACTGGAGTCCTAGTCATGTGACTCGAGTCCACACCTCTGGTATCACGTAGTGTTTCTATGACAGCATACTTTACAATTTATTTTAGTAGAGATTCTATTTCTTAACAAAATAAAGTTATTGTCTTTAGATCTGTAATTAATTCCACAGATGAACTAGTAGTAACACATTCTATGGTTAAGAAAGTAAAAAGTCCACTAAAGTTTAAGTAATTCTGATGAGTATTTTGTGAGTAAACATGCTAACAATAAAAAACAGTGCGGTTAATATTTTAACATGTTTTAATGCAACAGCTCTCCCCAAGGCAGAAGAACCGTGAACCGTGTTTTGCCTGTATTTAGTCATTGTTTAATGACCTCAGACAAAACATTTGGAAATCACCCAGAATATTCAAATGGGTTTTAGGGGGGAACATACATTTCTGCAACAATTTTCTCTATAAACAGCAAATGCCAGCCTCATTGTTGTGCAAGAAAAATCTTTAGGGATCCCCGAGGATGAGTGGACAAACGCCTCAGTGGGAATAAGATGTTCTCTTATTAAAGTTAGCTTGTTGTCGTTTAATCTGAATTTCTCGTTCTGACCATTCACTGAGAAATACATTTGCATGTTTGTGTTTCCTGCTGAGTTTATGAAGTCAGTGAAGTCAGAGCATGCACGACCTCCCAGAGCTGAGGGAACAGCAGAAACCTTGCTGCTGGCTTTGACTCCCGGTGATAACAGTGTCTGTTTTGCATCACCACACTCTCACTGATGTCTTGTTGTGTCATTATCTCTCAGACTCTCATCCTTCTGCTTTTTACTCAAGTCGAGTAACAATATGATGGTTGTTTGAATTTGTCCTACTTTCTGTTTTCCACCTAAAGCTTCCTTTTCACAGGGCGAGTGATACTCATCCCAGCCAGTATGGCTGAGACTCCCCTATTCAAGCTGCTTCTCATTTATAATCTTTAATATGTCAAGGTCAGGTTCACCTGCTTTTAAATCCCTTGAGCTCATGAGAAAGACTGATAACATTAATCTTTCCTTCCATTCCAGCATTTCCACGATGGGCGAAAGGCGCAGCAGCAGATCGAAAGCTCGTGGAAGCAGCTGGAATCAGTGAGTGGTTCACTCTGTGCATCCCCAATCACAAACAGCTCCAAGCTAGCTTCAATCTGCCCACAGACACTTTTGACTCACATCTTCTTTATACTCACATTATGAGCTCAGTGGCCTCAGCTCAGTGGTATGAGCGCCTGCTCTGAGACTGGGAGGTTATGGGTTCAAATCCACAGTCGGGTCTTACCAAAGACTTTAAAAACGGCCCCAGTGCCGTCCTGTTTTGCCACTCAGCATTAAGGGGTTTGACTGTGTGGTTAAACCACCAACTAGTTCCTGAGCGTGGCCGTGTCTGCAGCTCACCACTCCCCCAGGGACGGGTCAAATGCAGAGATCAGATTTCACCAGTGTGTGTGACGACTAATGGGACTTTAATATTTCTGTTGGCTGGGCATAACTGGTACTCTTCATTGCTAGTTAAAGGTCCAAGATGAAGTTTTGACTTAGCAAGGCACCCTGTCATTTAATACACCTAGGTCACAGCTAGGGGTGTGTATTGGCAAGAATCTGGTAGGGCTGTCGCGGTAACCGCAAAAATGAAATATCGCAATATGAAGAAGCCCACCGCGCTGCATCATGGGCCACCGCGATTACTGAACTTGGTTCAACTCAATGATGCATGTTGAGAAGGATGGCTGCACTGGTATCAAAACGAAACGTTACTTCGCTCCTTTGGGAGCACTTTGGTTTTCAGTACGTCAGCTGCTGCGCAGCCACAGTCCTTGGCCGAGACAGAGCTGCAGCGGCAAAAATAAATAAATAAATAAACGCTCGGAGACCTGCTGAAGTCCCAGACAAGCACTGCTTCTACAACCGTCCTGAAGAGAGTTTGAGCCGAGCTGGAGCTCACTCGCTACCTGCAGGAGGAATGCATCCACCCTAAAGAAACCCCCCTGACATGGTGGAGCAACAACCGGGAGAGATTCCCTTTGCTCGCCAGAGTCGCACGCAAGTACGTGTGTGTGCGTTAGTGCAACGAGCGCACCATCCGAGAGGGTTTTCAGTGTTGCTGGGAATGTTGCCACCCCTCTCAGATCCTCTCTCAAACCGTATAGTTAACATGCTGGTTTCCCTTGTAGGTAACAAGGACGTGACCGAGCTATAAATCACCGTCATTCGTGTGTGTGAAAGTGAAATGATAGTGCCCCGCGCCCGGTACATGTAATTTTTTATGCTTGATTTTAAACAACTAAACAAAATGGAGACTTGTTTCTTATTTGTTAGATGCTGCAGCCAAATTTGCATTTAAAAGTTTAACCTTCTCCTGAATTTTGTTGTTTTTAAGTTCAGTCGGACTCCGACTGTCGGAGAAACAAACGTTACTGCGATCTGTGTTGTTACTGCCCTTTGATCTGCATTCAGTAAAGTGTTATAAAAGAAGGCTCGGCAATTTTTTACCTTTTTTAAATGTGTAAACATTGTGTTTAGATAGTACTGCAATAAAAAAAGGGCTGCAATAATATCGCACACCGCAATATTAAGCCACCCTGAATCACCGCAGGAGGAATTCCTCAACCGCAACAGCCCTAGAATCTGGCGATACGTTATATGACTAAAAGGGGAAACATCAATACGACAAATGACGATTCTAAAAGCCGGTCAGTGTTTGCGATTTTTAAGACTGAATTTATTTGGAAAACTCAGTCCAGACGCTTTCGAGACACATCCGGTGTTATTGCCACGTCTTGTTTCGTCAGAATGAAGGCAGTAAAACCTGCTGCCACCTAGCAGTCAGAGTTTGAATTGCATAAATGTTTTCATGTAAATAAATTAAAAAAATACACGCTGCTTTAAAAAATCTATTCAGCGTCATGACAGGAAGTATTGCAAAATTTCAGTCTATCGAAATTTTCTAACATCCCTATTCTTCGCCGTTGATTCTTTTCTCAGTGTTATAGATGAATCCATGATTAGCCTTTGCCAATGACGAGACGCCAGACCCGACGTTGAAATTCGGGGTAAACGAGGATGCATTTTGAGGATCCGTTGAATTCGTACAGCCTTGACAATTTGCTGTGGCGTACAGGTGGAAGTTGTAAAATGAGAATATGCTGCGAAAGTCCTTTCATTTCAGTTATTCAACTCAGACTGAGAGACCATCTAAAGGCTCAGGAACCCATTGCAGGTGTTTAGGATCCATCAGCTGATTAGAGTGTGACACTTTAGAATATTGAACCTTTTCACAATATTCTGATTATCTGAGATTTTGAATTTGTGGTTTTTATAAGCTGTAAACCAGAATCATCACAGCTATAACAAATAAAGGCTTGAAATATCTGGCTTTGCATGGAATGAGCCTATCTCCTGTATAATGGCATTTACACACTGGCATCGGCTCCTCTTCATCCGGAGTGGGCCGGGAGTGTTGTAGCCTTGGATTTTCCCACCCGCAACGGGGCATGTTTTCAGCCCTCTTCCTGAGGTGGTCTGCCTGAATCTGAACAGGGCAGACACACTCACTGCCGGCTGATTGGCTGGTTCAAAATCACACCTACCATTAAGGGGAGCCTCTGATTGGCAGTTAGAATCACATCATTCTGGATGCTGTGGAGATAACAAGCCTCTGACTGAAGCCGTTTTACTCACTGCTGTGAGGAACACACACACACACACACGCACGCACGCACACACGCACACACACACACACACACACACACACACACACACACACAATGTTGCAAGTCACAGCAAAGCAGGATGCAAAATCAGAGTAAAAGAGTCTATAAAACCCAGACTGCTCAGGCTGATTTTGTTTAATAGTGGAGAAAGTGCGGACTTCTCTGCACTCTTTTGCCCCGCCTACGTGCTTAGAGGTGCGCTCATGTTATCACAAGCCGCAGACCGCCCATTTGCTCAATCACGTCCGTTCCTAAGGCAATATGGAACGAACATGGCCAGCCTGGGATGGGCGAAACAGAGTGGACTGGACAGTGGAGCTGATGCTGGTGTGTAAGTGGGATTAGTGTCATGTTTTAAGTAGAATTACTGGAATAAATTAACGTTTGCACCATTTTCTAATCTTTCGGTTTTAAAATTAATCTTCAGAAGGATGCAGCCCCCGGATCGGGACACAGCCGGTGTTTTACCATGCACAGTGCTAACTGAAGGGTCAATGATGAAAGAGAATTATTGGACTATTCATTTCCACATGAAGTCATCATTAAAACCAATGATTTCTTCCCAATGACGAAACAAGAACTAAAACGTTTCAAGTTCTCTCTTCCAGTGAAAAATTAAGATAGAAGCCAAATGGTTTTGTTCTGAGCTTCTAGCGGAGCACAACCCCCCTCTGAAAGTCTGAGCAGCTCTCTGGATGACTACGTTCGAAGCATACGTAAATCCCCCAAAACGTTTGATTCATTTTGATTCCCTCAGGTGTGGGCTGGGTTTTGTTTTTTAGTAAAACTAAAGAAAGGTCAGTTAAAAATAAAAAAACATGAGCAGCTTGTTAAACGTTTAGAGTTAAGTGATTTTGGAACCTGAGGGATGGATTTAAGATCAAGTGTGATGAGAAATCAATCCAAATTCTAAAATGATGAATGACCCGCTCTTGTAAAGCACCTTCCAGAGTCAGAAGACTCTAAAGCGCTTTATACTACAGTGTACCATTCATCCATTCACACACACGTTCACACACTGGTGGGGATGAGCTACAATGTAGCTACAGCTGCCCCAGGGCACACTGACGGAGGCAAGGCTGCTGAGCACAGGCGCCACCGGTCCCTCCGACCACCACCAGCAGCCAAGGCGGGTTGAGTGTCTTGCCTAAGGACACAACAGCAAAATTCTCTGTCCGGAGCCGGGATCGAACCTTCGATTACTGGACAACCCGCCCAACCTGTTGAGCTCCTGCTGCCCCAAATCAAAATCTGACTGTCTTCAAGCTCAAATCAAAGCTATAGACATTGGCGGTTTTAAACAGGGGCCCACAGGGGCCTGGGCCCCTATAGAACTGGCCCTGGCCCCCTATAGAACTGGCCCTGGCCCCTGTTATGGCCCCTGTGCTGAAGAGATCGGATTTTTTTCCCCGCGCTGCCTCGGAGATGGGAACTAATGCGCTGCAGCGTTTCAAACAGAGCCTTTAGAGCGCAGCACACTCTGTGGACAGAACTGTTTACCCGGTGGATTTTTGAATAAAAGATTAAGAATAGTTTAAATGGGACCCAAAGAAATTCTTGAGGACGACTAACGGAAAAGACGCTGAGAGACGAAGGCAAGTAATACAGTTTATTTTCCTGACATCAATGAATTTCCTTTGGCAAAATTGTGCACAAGCACAAAATTAGTCATATGGTGACGACAAAAAAGAATTTTGATATTGCACTAATTTTTCCCTTTTTTTTTCTTGCGCCCCCATGAAAAAATACTGGCCACACTGTGGCCCCCCTGGAAAATTTGGCCTAGAACCGCCCCTGGCTATAGATGCTAATATTTTGTGATCCAATGCAGCAGATGTTGGTGATTAAAGAGCACCATAAATCTGCTGCTTTATTCAAATTCACTGCTGAAACAATTAAAACCACCTGATATTTTAAGTCCCGCCCCTTCACACGCTCAGTAGGAGCAGGGTCACGGAAAGCTGAGGAGGCACAGACAGGAGGGCCTCGTTTATCTGGAATCCTACAGGCTCCTCGTGTTCTGGCTCCACCACTCATCTCAAACCAAGTGCTGTTGAGGATTTTGGACCTGGAGAGGTCCACACAGGTGTTCAGGGAATCCAAGATGTTGTGATTTATTTGTTTTAATGGAGGACTTTAAGAGGAAGTTTCACCGAGCACCACCTCTCATCTCTGCCTGGCCCCTTTGACCAGGGAGAGGAATGCATAACTGCCTCTGTCCTCCTCCGACTTCCCAGTCTCAATGATGCCATTGTGTGTGAGGCGGAGAGGCGCAGTTCAGAGTGCAGGCTGGCCCTACAAACACTGATTGTTCAGTCACAGCGCCGGTTGAATGGCTGTTTTTCTGTCCACTGAAGGCCGCTATGAATATTTGTTTATTCTGCAGACGTTGGCGAACCCTGTTGCTGTGTCACTGTGCACAAAGCTGTTTATAAGATGTTCATGACGTACATAAGTCATGGTGTGCATGTTTCTAAAAGGTCGTGCTACATGGTGTCGTTGCGTTTCTCATTAAATCAGGTTTCTCCTTGTTTCAGTGCAAAAGGCGGTTTGAGCGGGACTGTAAAGAGGCCGACCGAGCGCAGCAGTACTTTGAGAAGATGGACGCTGACATTAACGTGACTAAGGCTGACGTGGAAAAGGTACGTGTCATCCAATCACACTGGCGGGTTTTTACACCCCCAGGCCTGCTTTTCACCACTTTCTGTTATCCCCTTTTATACTGTTCCCCCTCAGGCTTGCCATTTTATTAACCCAGCCCAAGGGGGGGGGGGGGGGGTTGCGTGACCACGAGTTTGATGACAGGGATGCTGTGTGAGAGCTGGAATTAGAGCAGCCACCAAACACTGCTGGGCTCCATGGGTGTTGTGGATTAAACATCTTAACCAGATGAACCAACACGTGAAGCAATCATCCAGTTCTCACAGACCATCCTGCTCTCCCAGCTCCTCTGGGCACGCAGCTGATGTCATTTCCTGTTGTCGTGACCAATGAAACAAGCCCTGAAAAGTCCCAGCCTCTAACCCACACAGCTCCCACGCCCGCAAGGCATCATGGGTCAGCAGCGCGTGCTCCTCCTGCCGCTTCATCAGCTGCTGCAGCAGAACGCCACGTCGACACGGTTCAGTCTTGATTATCATGCATCTATAGTCTGGATGAAAGAGGCTTCCTGCGTTCTGCACGTACAGCCAAACGTCTACAAGGGGCTAACGGCAACTCAACAGCAGCCAAGAAGCTGAAAACTTTAGAAAATGTGTTGAGTTTTTCCTTAAGGCCTTCTGCCCAGGCTCAGTGTCTGTGTGAGAACGGACAGAAAACTTTATTCTTACATCTGTGCTTAAAGAAAACAGTTTTCTTCATTGCTTGATCATAAATCTAAACCAGAGAAGAAGAAGAATGCCTCCTCTTTTAGATTTGGAGATGAATATTCTGTTTTGAAAGCTTATAGATGGGAGGGATGAAAACAAAAAAACAGTTCAGTTGTGACACCTGGAACAAAAAGAGCAGATTGTGTTGTGAGACAACATTAAAAGACACAAATAGTTATAAACTTAAGCTAGCTGAACTGTCACTGTCCATGAAGAAGACGAACGTAACACTGATATATTATGACACGTTTCGGTCCCGCACCCCCACCGCGGACTTCACTTCCAGCCTCAGTGTTTGTCAGAAACGTGACGTTCCTGTTGAGTTGAGGCTTTTGTGGTTTTGTTCAGAGCTGGTGCAAACCTCTAACCGTTTCCGCTCCACCTCTGGAAAACAAAAGCTGCAATTTGTGGTTTGGATTCACTCCCCAGATATTCAGAACATCCTTCGTATTCCTGCGAGGAACCCTCAGCCCTCACACACACACACACACACACACACACACACACACACACACACACACACACACACACACACACACACACACACACACACACTCCCCTAAGTCATAAAATTTAAACATGAAACACCCGATTTCTGTGAAGTTAATGTACTTAAAGAGCAAGTCACCCCCAAATCAACTTTTTTTTTGCTGATAAACCAAATAAATGAGTGTCTAATCGTGCTGCAGACACGTGTCGTCAATAATTTGGTACTTCAGTGCATCTTAGTTAAAATTTTAATATTCTGCCTAAAACTGGCAGTGTTGCACCGTTGTCGGGTAAAAACTCTGCACTGTATTTGAATGTAAATCTGCCACCGCTATTGGCTAAGAGGTATGCTATGATGTAAACTGGTACATTATGATGTCACAATGCCGTTGTGAGCCTGTGTGTGTGTGTATTTGTTAGTGGCTCCGCCCTCTCGGTCTGCTAGGCAACATCATTTGTTGCATTTTTCAAACATGAAGAGGGAGTGAAGTAAGTTTCTTGTAGGGGGTGACTTGCTCTTTAAAAAGCAGCTGAATCTCAGAGCTGACTGTGATTGTGGCAACTTCTGTGTCTAAGCGATGACACATCAGGTACTTCAGGAAGTGCATCTATGGCAACGTTTTGTTTAGCTGGAAACAGCTAACAATCCTCTTGTGTGTGTGTGTGTGTGTGTTTGTGTATTTATTTTCCGCCATGCCTTGAAGCGAAGTTCCCATAAGGTAGGTCCAGCGTGGAGCAAACCCTTTTATATTTGTGGAGGACACACACTGTCTCGACTTGTGTCTCACAGACACACAACCTCAACCAGGCCTGTCCTGTCTTGAGTGTGATCAGTGGTACTGCTGACTACGTCTCCACCCAAACCTTTATGTGTGTCTGCAGAAATAAAATGACTATTCTTGTGTTTGTATCTTTAAACAAATTTTGTTTTTGTTGATCCTGAGCGTCGTGCATTTATCTGTTTGATGGAGAGGAACAGGAAACGTGAAGTATTGCACTCAAAGCTCTGAGAAACGTTAGTGATTTCCAGAAAGGGGTGACAGGATGTGATGTTGCTGCAGTCTCTTTTTACCTGCAGCACTTCTCCATGGCATTAACGCCACCATCAGCAGCACCAGCACCAGAGCAGCGCTTCAGACCTCCGCCCAACTTTCTCGTGTTTTTTTTTTCGTGTATTTTTCTGGATTTCCCCTTCCTGTTCTTGAAGATTGTTACGATCGTTACCCACCAGAGTTTTATCTGTCATCCCTCATCTGCTGAAAAGCTCTGATCTGAGCTACTCCACTCTGACGTGCTCCGTTTCCTTTATGTTTCATTGCAGCGTTTGACTGACAGACGTGTGTAGGCGAAGCACAGTTCCTCGGCTGTCCCACAGTTATTGGTTACACTCCTGCGTATTTAGTTCTTGTCCACATGCATTCAGTAGGAGAAACTCTGATTGCAATCGCAGGCTTGTGAGGGGATTCTAATACTAATAATGTGTGGATGGGCAGAAATAGGAAAAGCGACTTGAGTAATTAGCATGACGACTACCACACACACTAACCCCACGTTGTCCAGTCGAGATTATCTCATCACCATCTGCTTGCTGCGGGTCGGTAGCAAGCCTCTCCTGCTTGCTTTATAGTAGCTAGCTTAAAATAATCAACGTTATTGACCGTAGACTCGGACCAGATTGGTGAGTCAGTTAAAATCCAAATCCCTTCATTCTCAATCCAATGCAATCTGCTTTTATTTAAAAATGACTTAGACCTGACCCACATATGATCGTATGCTCAACATCGTTACTGCTACCTGCCGTTCACCTGTGTCTGCGCTTCTTGTTTGGCCGTGCACATACAAATGCTGTTGTAACTGTTTTAAATCAGGCCTTGTGTGTGTTTGGCCCATATGTCAGTGTTAATCAGAGGACGCAGAGGTTGAGTGAACACAACGTGTCTCTGATATGTGTGTTTGTGATGTCTGCCCCCCCTCCAGGCACGACAACAGGCTCAGATGAGGCACCAGATGGCTTCTGACAGTAAGAGCGATTACTCCGCCTACCTGCAAAAGTTCAACCAGGAGCAGAATGAGCATTACTACACCGTTATTCCCAACATATTTCAGGTACATACAACAGCATTATTATTATTATTATTATTATTATTATTGTGTATATTGTATATATTAAGCATAAGAATAATAATCATCATCGTCCTATCTCAGTGTCTGAGTTTAAAGCTGGTTAGGGTTGTAACACCCTGATTTATGAGTCGATTAATGGCAGTTTCAAAGTAAGTTAATCTCATGTTGGAAAACTAGCTGTGTTGGTAAAATCTTGCTCATTATCACATGAATTTACACCATTCTGGGAGTTCTATCCAGTAGTTTATGAGATGTTTTACTAACAGACAAATCGATTTGACTTCCAATAAGCAGTTCCAAATTTTAAAGGTCTGGTTCACTGGCAAACCGATCCTCACTCTGAGTTACATTTTCATGCTGAACATGAACATTTTCTTCAACCCACATTGCCTGCGTTAGCCGCAGAAAGGAAAGAGACTTGAAAACAATCGGGTCAGAAAAAGCCAGTCTCTTCTAGGTCACATGGATAATTAGTGTTCATGGCCCCGCCCACCTTGGTTTGAAACCACAGCCAGGACAGAGCAGAGTGCATCTTAGCTAGTAGAAGCTATCCATTAGCATTAGCAATATGCCAGAATATGTTCAGGTGTGTGTTATTTATAGAGATAAAACATCATTACAGTAATCCCTCGCTACTTCGCGGTTCGTTCATTGCGGATTCGCTGCTTCGCGGATTTTTTCTTTGGAGCATTTTTCAGGGGGAATTCGCAGATTCGCGGTATTTTTCACTGATTCGCGGTATTTTTCTATGCGGAATATCAAGAAATTCTTGTTTTTTTTTCATCAATTTCATCATAAAATGTACTTTTTGTAATAAAACTAAAAAAAAACAAGTAAAAAAATTTGTTTTCTTGAGTTTTACCCACAAAAAGAGAATGTGATCATACGATAATTCAATATAGTACTGTATGTCAGACAGGTCGGCTGGATTCGGGAGTTGAGCTTGTAGGGAGCGTGGTTTCACAGACGCGGAAGTGAGAGCGTCGGTGAAACGCCGGCTGATCTAGGAAACCCCCGAGCGTTCGAGCGTCAACGAAGTGACACGGAAATGCCGGGCTTTCCAGAAGTAAGTAAGATAACTTACTATGAGCTGATAGTTCGTTGGATTGATGGGTAGGTTGGAAACTCTGATCATGAATCTGAAGAAACGATGACTGAGTGGTGAGCTGGAAAGGCGACTTCCGTTTATAGCCGCGGTTTGTGACGTAGGTGCGACGTGGAGGGAATCCCCGCGAGGGGCATGCTGGGAGTCCCTACTTCGCGGATTTTCACCTATCGCGGCCAGGTCTGGAACGCATCTACCGCGATAAACGAGGGATTACTGTATTGCATTTCTTTTTTTACCCAAGAAAGTAGAGACTATTACCGTTAGCCAGTCAGAGGTGAGATGATCCCATATCATGAATAACAATTAGCAAGACTCGTAATCCTGTTGATTTCCACCCCGTACTCCTCCGATAAACTTCTACCCTGTGAAACAGGAGCGCCAGAGCTTTTTTTATTCAGAAGGCATTTATTCACGCTGAACACAACAGCAAGGTTATTGAAAGAACGAGTGATTGAGACCTTTAAGCAAAGCCCTCGTGCGATCTGTTAGCTCTCAGAACAACGCAGCTCGTTCTGCTCAATTGACCTGAGTCGGCCATTTTTTGTGTTTGTTTATATCAGTTAGACATGATTAGCATCTTGACACAAACTGGTTCTAACAGTGAATCGTGTAGCATCCAGGAATGGTCAGTTTTTCATCTACAGTTTGACCTCTTCAGTATCCGACCATATGGAGACATAAGTCTTAACTGGAGCCTTTAATCTGCAAGAAAGATATCAACTTTCTAGGTTAATGCAAACCAAATTCACTCCCACTCAGAACTCCGCTTCTTCAAATACGAGGGTTCTGATAAACATCACACACCCATCCACTTATACTCATCCATCACATTCGTCTTATTTAACTTGTCTTGTTTTTAATTTGTTTAGAAATACATTTCTTACTTTTTATAAACCTGACTTCGTCTGAATTAATACGAAGTGTGTTTGATCACTGAAAAGGCAAAGAATCCTAATTCTTCTGATAAAACATTCAAAGATCAATCAGAGTGATATTCTTTATTTATATAGAATATCACATCTTATTGGTCATAATAAAGGTAATATATTAAGCTTAAAAGCAACATGTTTACCCGTTCTACATAAAACCTCTTCAGTATCTGGCCATATGGAGACATAAGTCTTAACTGGAGCCTTTAATCTGCAAGAAAGATACAATCGGTTGTAGATGAACATCCAATGAATTTCAGTTAAACCTGTCCAGTGGTTCATCAGATATTTTGCAAACACTCAGATGAAGGCGAACTAATTATGACGTGCGTTTTCCCAAAAATACACCTGCTTCACTCGGTGCCTATTCTCCCACCACGTGGTGTCCAAGCTTGCATTTTCATGTGATTGCACCCGTGCTGTATGACAGAAACTTCAGGACATGGAGGAGA
>NC_091746.1:69031188-69051188 GCF_043380555.1 Nothobranchius furzeri | reverse complement strand
AATGCAGCTTTCATTTCCACACTTTGCTGCTTTTAACTTGTTAAAATAAATATAAAAGTATTAAATGTGACAATTACAGCAGTCCTGCAGCCTAAAAGGCCTAAAAGGCCCCACCCCTTCACTCATGCAGTGCTTACAGCCTCTGTGCTTCTGTAGTGCATAATCGTGAATCCATGTCACTCATCTGACTCACGTGGGTGTTTCCACCATGTCCCTTCATTTCTCATATTAATAGTGCTCACATCCCTTTGCACCCCCCAGCCTCCCAACAGAATATGCAAATGTCAGCAGCTGCAGTCTCTTCCTGTGCACCTCGCTGCAGAGACAGATTGTTTTTTAAACTTTGGGTTTTCGTGCGTGCGATTTGAGATAAGGAGCACAAAGAAAAGGATCGCGGCCTCGTGATAGTACGAGTCAAGCAGCAGGACTGGTGGGAAACAAGCAGGGGAGCAGGCTTAGGGATCGTTTTATCAGCACCAGCACAGTGTCCTGGTTTATGTCAACACCACTTCCTGTTTTAAAGTCCCAGTATGTGCCTTAACGAAGGTGCAGGGTGACGGTCGCCGGGGAAGGTCACCCCCCCAGCTCTCCCTGACCTCAGAATAGGCGGTCACTCGTTCAGTTCCTTCCGGGCGAGCGATTGTAGATTCTGTCTGCATTTGTGATTTAAAAGGGGCGGCGTGTCCTCGCACTAAAAACATAAGTATAACAAAGTGCTAACGCGCCACCGCCTGAAAGAGCAGGAGAACAAACGTGGTTCAGCAGGTTAGCTGGGAGGAAATGATTGTAGGGAATGCAGAAAAGAGGGAAGTGTGCAGTTTTTTTCTGACGCGGTACAGATCGAGCAGGTTTCTGAAAGCGGAAGTGCTGCAACGGCGCTCAAGAAGAGAAATAAAGAAATGTTCAAAGATAAATTGCAGGCATTGTTTTCAGCTGCAGCAATTTTAGAGAGTCTGACCTTGCTGTTACATTTTGTAGCGTGTTGAAGGATGGTGGTGGGGTTTAGAAATAGAAACAAAGTATGAGAGCAGAAATAATTCAGAAGAGTTTCAAAGTGACCAGAACATGTAGCCACAGCTTTTATCATTACTCATTTATCTTGTTAGCTATTTTTATGCCTCGTTGGAAACATGTCCACGCTCACTCTCCATCTTAAAGTGGGATCAAGACAAAAAAAAAAAAAAAAAACAAATATAAGATCATTTTATATGAGTAAATGGTGCAGTCATGAACAATTTGGTCAAACCTTGAACCCAAGGTCATCCACAGTCTCATGATGCAGTAATTTATTGACAAATGAAGGTTTTTTTTGAGCAGCTCTCTGCTTCGAACACACCAGCTGTCAGCTCAGTGTCTGTAAAACTGTCTAAGTTTCAGCCTCTTGTTTGACTGTGGTGGTTATTTTAAAGCTGCAGATGCACCTCACCCTTTGGCCTTTCAGTGATTGGTCATAAAGAAAAGAAAGCAAAAAGATTTAAATATTAGTTTTTGCAGACCTGTTAGGTAGAATATGAATTCATGAGACCACAGGCTGTTGGAGGGTGTTACAAACCTAAAGATCAAAATCCACGGAGAGCCTTAGAATGTTAAAGTGTAGCTCTAAACAAATAAAAACGTTCCTTTAATAATCAATTAGTCATCTGTTAATCATTTGTTTGTGCTGCATCGTTACATGTGACTGTTATGTGAATGCTTAAATATGAAAATCACATTTTAAAGCAAATAGGCTCAAACTGACTTTAGTGTCTCTTTAAAAGTTTTTTGAACTTTTAAACCTGTGCAAATACAGCTAAAGTCTTAAAGCTGGGGTACGTGGTTTAATATGTTTAAAGTCATTTTTAAAATCCTTAAATCTGATCAGGTGTGGTGATAAGATATAGGTAATCTTTTGCAAAAGCCCCGCCCTTGCCTCTACAGAACAGTGAGTCATTTACGTGAGCTGATGAGAATCAGCTCCTCTAAATCCGAGACCAGGGTCTTGACTCGGAAAAGGGTGCCTTCTCCGGGTCAGGGATGAGGTCCTGCCTCAAGTGGAGGGGTTTAAGCATCTCCAGGCCTTGTTCACGAGTGAGGAAAAGATGGATTGTGAGACTAATCGGTGGATTGGTGCTTCATCTGCAGTTAATGCGGGAGTTGTTCCGATCTGCTGTGGTGAAGAAAGCCGAGCTGGAAGGCGAAGCTCTCACTTTACCGGTCGATCTACGTTCCTACCCTCATGGTCACAAGCTCAGGGTAGTGACCAAAAGAATGAGAGCAGCTGAAATGAGTTTTCTCCACAGGGTGTCTGGGCTCTGTTTTAGAGATAGGGTGAGAAGCTCGGTCATCTGGGAGGGGCACAGAGTAGATCCGTTGCTCCTCCTCATCAAGAGGAGCCAGTTGAGTTGGCTCGAGCATCTGGTAAGGATGCCTCCTGGACGCCTGGACGGTGAGGTTTTCCTCACACGTCCAACCGGGAGGAGACCTAAAGGAAGACCCAGGACACGCTGGAGAGACAATGCTTTTCGGCTGGCAAGGGAACACCTTGGGATTCTGACCCAGGTGGCTGGGGAGAGGGAGGGCTGGGCCTCCCTACTTAGGCTGCTGCCTCCGACCTCGGATAAGCAGATAAAATTGTATGGATTAATTTACACGAGCCTAGAATGTTGACCAATAGTGTTGTGTATCCACAAAAAGGAGCTGACAATCGAGAATGCACCCCAGTTCCCAGCATGCACTGCGGGTTGAAGCATTGACCCACGGGCAGCTTAGCACACCAACCTAGCTTTAATGCTAACTCGACCTACATTGAATTAATGTGTAAACTTTGAGCTAGCTGTGGAAGAGGACCGGTGGGAACAATAAAGGGCTTTGTGTGTTGGAGCTAAGCGATTAGCATAGTGTTTACGCTACAGCAGACTAGGGCTGGGCAATATATCGATATATTTAAAATATCGATCTAAGTTTTAAACAAGATACAAGATGACTATATATCTTTATATCGATATAACTGGTCAAACTGCTATGCAAACAACATGTTGATCTCTGGGTAAATGTGCTGCTCTAAACTTTGCATTTGGCGTTCTGGTTTTTAATTATTTGGGGACGTTCAACGCCATCGGAGTTCTGTTTTCCATCCCGCTTGTGCGGAGCCAGAGAAACGAGCCTACCCCCTCCCTCCCCATGTAATGGGAAACATCTACGGATAGCCGGAGTGGCCAAATTACCTCAAACTTATTGTAAGGGTTTGAACAGTAAACTATTGGGTAAACGTTTTATTTTGAAGACGAGCTCGAGTGAGAAATGTAGTTCCGGTTTTTTCCGCTCTAGTAAATACTTCGTTACGAGCGATTCTGTTGAAAAAGTTAAGAGTTTGTAAGGCGTGGGTTACGGCGACAGTAGCCCGAAAATAATACTGATAAAAGAGCAACCAGAGACTCTGAGTCATTACAGTATAATCGCTGATGTGAGCCAATCCTGTTAGACTCCAGCCATGTTTGCCCTGATAACTAATAACTCCACGGTGCATGACCCATGTGATCTTCAGTAGATGCAAACACATCATCATAAATGTAGCTTAACAAGATAGATATTATTTTTTCTCTGGACAAGAAATATACGATATGGCCCACCTGTAGACGAAATTTAAATAATTTTATATTAATTATAAATATATAATTAAAAAGTGCCTGTGGGACATTTGATACACCTCTTGCTCTCAACTATGTGTGTGTGTGTGTGTGTGTGTGTGTGTGTGTGTGTGTGTGTGTGTGTGTGTGTGTGTGTGTGTTAACAGACAGCTGTACCAGAGAATAGGCACTATGGTTAAAGTTGGACAAGAATGAATACATTTTTATGCATTAATCTACTGATTTATGTATAATTTCTCAAGACAGCTTGAAATATTTTACAGGAGGAAAAATATTGAGATATATATCATATATTGGAATTCAGCAAAAAGATATAAAGATAGCAGTTTTGGTCCATATCGCCCAGCCCTACACCAGACTATTGTTTTAGCCTGTTGTAGTGTTAGCAGAGGTGTGCTAGCATCACGAGTGCCGATTTCCTGCTTGAACACTCCAGATTTTATTCAAATCAGTGATTAGCGGCTTCCGCAGAACCTGATGAAGGCTGTGGAAATGATTTAGCAGTTAGTATCAAGTGTGTCTGAGCAGGAACAAATCAAAGCGTTGCTTGTCTTTTAGCGCTACAACGCTATGTGTGGGCGTGTACAATGAGAGGCGTGTCTTTCAGCTCCTTCCAGAAAGGATGAGAGAGCAAGGAGCCTTTCAGATCTTTAAATATCCCCCTCCTCTCCTTGATGACATCACCCAGACCCCAGCGTTAACAAAGAAGTTAAGGTTAAACATATCTAATATCTAACTGCGAATTTAGATAAATAAATATAAAATGCTCAAATTCGTTCATCTTAAAGGTCAAATGTTACATTAAACGGCCTGTATTTGATGTAGCACCTTCTAGAGTCCTGGAACCCCCCAAGGCACTTTACAACACAATCAGTCATTCACACACACACATTCACACACTGGTGGTGATGAGCTACAATGTAGCCACAGCTGCCCTGGGGCGCACTGACAGAGGCGAGGCTGCCGAGCACTGGCGCCACTGGTCCCTCCGACCACCACCAGCAGGCAAGGTGGGTTAAGTGTCTTGCCTAAGGACACAACGACAGAGACAGACAGAGCGGGGCTCGAACCTGCAACCTTCCGATTACGTAGTGAGCACTTAACTCCTGTGCCACCGTCGCCCGTTAGTTAACATTATGAGGCTTTTAATTTGGGTGCAGAGACCTGTAATCCTGCAGGTCAGCTTGCAGTTGCGGCGTGTCAGCGCTCTAGTCTCCATCATTGTAAACATATATGTGTGTTGCTTGGGAGTAAAACAGCAAGCTTCTGTGTTTTGGGAGCCACGCTAGGGCAGCAGTCAGTATTTTTGAGCCCATGTTGACCAAGTTTTATTCTCTTTGATGACCACCACAGCAGCAATCGCCGCGCTCGCTCATTTATCACAGAGAGCTCATGAAGAGGACTCTGGGTCTGCCCACATATGCTTTCGAAGCACGGCAATATGTTGTAAGTGTGTGTGTGAGTGTGTGTGTGTGTGTGTGTGTGTGTGTGTGTGTGTGTGTGTGTGTGTGTGTGTGAGAGAGAGTGAGTGAGTAGTAAAGCTACATTTAAAGGACAGGCAGTAGCCTCTTTAGTTGTGACACATTCATCGGAGAAGGAGATGAAACGTCCTCACAACGGAGGCTAATGTCTGTCAGTGTTCATCACATGGTCGTGTGACGCGTGCAGAATCAGGACGAATGATCAGAGATGATGATGAGCTCATCCCTCATCACATGCATCAGCCTGATGTTTGCTTGAGCTGCCAGGGCACTCAGCATCTATAAGGGGTCAATTCTCAAAGTGTCACAAGCACCTGAGGAAGTGGGAGAGTGTGTGTGTGAGGATGCTCTTTTCATCCCACACAGGAATCGATGCTTTGGGCTAAACTGACTTTAAAGGTGGAGGTGTTAGTCACACTTTGGATCTGGGTCCAGCGTGTTAGAATTCACCCCTCCTGGGCCTTCTGTGTGCTGGTGTCCCATAATGCCGTGGTGCTGCCATGATACACTCATATATATGTGTCTGTCTTGTGTAGGAAAGCGTTTGTACTAAATGTTGAAATTTTTAAAACAATCTTTGGCTTTTTTTATTTTTTCTGTGAATAATTTTATGGAAGCTTGGAGAAAAATAGCTGTTCAGAAACAAAACAAATATTTTTATAAGTTTATTCATAATTTAGCTAGTCGGTCTCGTTTATGTTGCTACGATGTTTTAACCCACGTGATTTTGTGTTGAGAAGTGAAAGCTGATATGGCCGTGTTGTTCAAAACCTGAAGATAAAGTCTGCCCTAATCTCATGAGCTATCGCGATCTGTTAGCAGTCACAGTTTGTGAGCTAATGCTGCTGTAAACCGTAGCGCAGTAGCTGTGAAACACACTTTTCAGTTGAAGCCATTTTGGTGTTTGTAATGCTGATTAGCTGTGGTGGCCATCTTGAACAGGGCTAACTTCCTGTCAGTTTCATTAAAGTCCACAGACGTGGGCAAAAACATTCTCACCCGCAGCTGGAAGGCTAAAGTTTGACGGAGAAGCAAAACTTCTGATGAATCTGCTGCAACATCACAAGCAAATTAAGTCCTGATGGAAGGAAATAAGAAGTTATTTTCCCTTTCAAATGTTTATTAAAACCAGTAATGTGTCCTTTTTGTCATTTAATCTCTATTTGACCCACTGTAGAAAGAAGAATACAAACCTCCCTCCTAATTCTGGCCTGTTCTTCTACAGAGGGTGCTCTATAAAAGATCATTTCTTCTACTTCTTTCAGTGTTACATAATAAATGACACTAGTTGAGGGTCTCTAGTGAGACCGTAACAGTCCATTCCAAGTGGACGGCTCCATTAGTGGACTGAAGTGAGTAGCCCAGCAGCCTGTGAACCTCTAACAGGATGATTGCAAGTTATCTGCTGCAGCCCCTCCAGCCAACGGCTGTTAACCTGCTCCCAGAAGTGTCCAAAACACACTAAACCCTGGAAAATTACTTTTAAAAAAGCTCTTCAATCACTTTTGCAACAACTTTTGTTTCGTTTTCCCCAATTTGCTTTTAGTTTGAAAGAACTTTCTACCTGATTGGTAATTTTTTTTAATATCCGTGACATGACTTTGGCGCCCTCTGCTGTTCTGGCAGCAGAAGGAGAAGGAAGTGGAAGGGACCCTCCGTCCTGTCGCAGTCACGTTTTATTCACCTGTCCTTCCTTAATCTGTCATTCCTCTCGCCTCACTCCTGTGTCACAGGCTGGCTATTTCTCCACCAGCGCTCTCATGTTCCATTCATTCATCAAACTTCACCACTTCAGAAAAGAGCTTTAACCCTCTGGAGGCAGGCGTTGCAGATTTGCAACAGTTAAAACCTACCTACCTGGTTACTCCACATACGTATTTCATGAGCATTTTTAACTCAATATTCCCTGAAGGACTTAGCTGTTCGTCCTTTTATCAAAACTTATTTTGAGCCTGAGAGGGTTAAAACTCAAGCAACAGCATTTGCCACTTTCTAAACCCTCTTTTCCTTAAATGGTGAAGTCTGACTAAACAGAATTATTGTTGTCAAATGCAGGTAAAGTATGTTTTAAGAAGGAAAACAACCAGAAACGGCAGTAATATTCTCTTGATGCTGACTTTTGTCTGTTGTCTTTTTCTCCTCCCTGCCCCACACTATTCCCCCCCTCCCCTCCCATGAAGCTTTCTCTCAAGCTGGTAAGCATGACAGTATAACCGCACAACCGTAGAGGCATGACCACAGCATGCTTGTCACGTCCTCCCCCCAGTAACATGTTGTTAACAACGTTCCGTTTACCGTGTTCTTATTTAGTTGCTTTAAAGTGAGTTAATTGCTTTTCCCCCACCAATGGACATGAGAACTGTGTGGTTGTCTTATTTGTGTGTATTTTTGTTATTTTGCTTTTGTGTGTGTGTGTTCTCGTCTCTCAAACTGTGTCTGTGGTCTCTGTGGTGCAGATCACACTCAATTCCCACATCCGGAGTCTCTTTGAGGTGATCATATTTGCTCGATGTTTTACCTGTCCGTGTCTCTTAGGTCCTTTTTGTCTCTGTGAAAAGCGAATGTCTCCATAACAAATACTAATCTGACTGAATGTAGACAGGGTCTTACGTCCTTCCACTGCATGCTGTTAGATTCAGTTATTATCGGTGTGTGACACTAACACAGGAGGCCTGTGGGATGGCAGGCCTCTGCTGTAAATCCACATGATTGTAATATTTATCTGAAAAGGCACAATTTGGGAAATGAAAGCAACAGTTTTGGGAAATACGTTAATTTTACTTTCTTATATTAGTGATGAGGAGTGGCTGATTTGACCTTTTAAAGCAGCAATCTGGAGTTTTCCTCCTTTTTGGGAGTTATGTATGACTTTTTTTAGAACTCCATAGTTCTTACCCTGTACTGTGATATAATCTCAACTCAACATTTATCTATGTAGCACCTTACAGACATAAAATATGCTGACAAAGTGCTGCAGAGAAAACTGGTAAAAACAAACATAAAAAAAACACAAGAACACAAAAAGTCAAGTAACATAATAAGACCAGATCAACGTGAACCTACAGAGTTCAAAGTCAGATGGTAATGTCTTCAAACAAGACCTTGGGACTGAGAGCAGCAAATAGTTCTCAGAGCAGAGCATCCGAACCAGGACATCCAATTCAAATTCAAAGATACTTTATTAATCCCAGAGGGAAATTAGAGTTTCAGTACACACAATTCAGAGATCAGACATACATACATAGACAAAGACACATGACAAGAATTGGTGACTGTGGTCATTTGCAACCCTGAGTCGTGCTACCTTAATAGAGATAAGAGGGTTACATGAGGATTGGTTCAGGTGGAGGAAAAAAAAGGCACTTCAGAGTTACCCTCCACAGGGAGGGCAGCTTTGCTATGCAAAAAAAAAAAAAACCTCAGAGATGCAACAGACTTCAGACATTACAGAACATAAGTGTCCACTAGGTGGGGTGGTAGGGTTGGGGACTCTCCACACGTCAGTGCCTGCAGCTACGATAAGCAGCGCACGTCACCTCAGTCTGGACAGGGGAAGGAGGTCATTGAGGTTTGGAGGGCACAGTGACTCCTGGAACGATTTGGCGGCCTTCACAGCCCACAGTCCCGCCCAGGGTTGGATAGGAGTTGCCATAGCGACGGCAGCATTCCACATTTCTTCTGAGGGGGGGAGTATTCGTTGCAGCCTTACAGGCTCAAGGGCACCAGATTCAGATTAGAAATTGTTTTGGGGCCAGACAGAGATAATTTCCTCTCTGTCTTAAAGTTTCGTTGGTCCTCAACCTCTCAAAATCCCAATAAATCTATCCCAATCCGTGCTGATTCGTCCACTTTCTCCTTGATGGCATCCATCTTTTTTTTGTGAGCAATTGTTTTTATTTTGTTTTAGAAATGCTGTCAAAAATACAATTAACACAGATTACAGAAAATAATTCCCTCTCTCAAACTGTTCCATGGCGACTCCCTCCCCCACCCAATCGGATATTCAACCACAAAGTGTTTAACCCACTTGGACAATGAGAGGAAATGTCCTGTGTCACCCATCTGGTGTATCCTGCGGTCGACCACTTTGCACCTTTCTTTTAACCGCCGTGTAGGCTGCATTCCATGAGCTCAGTGTCCTCTGGCTGTCTGCGTGCACCGTAGCAACAGATCTCCCCAGTACAACTACGTCCAAAAAGGAGTTTGCCCATTGTTGCCATGGTAATGTGTGTGGAGGTTGCCACCTTAGCGCCAGCATCTTCTTAGCGACCCGTCCACAGAATTCGCTGTTGGTCAGCGGAAAGGTTCAACACAGAGTCATCATTAAGCAGCAGCAGGGAAGGGCTTAACGGAAGTTTAACCTTAATTAATTCACTTAAAGTAGCAGATACACTCCTCCAAAAAGTAGCCACCTCTGGGCATTCCCAGAAGACATGCAGAAAAGATCCGGTCACTTTTAATGAACAAAGGTCACATACCGGAGAAGCTTTGATTCCCATAGCATGACGCTTCCTAGGGGTAAGGTACATTCTATGCATTAATATGAAGTGAATGAGCTGATGGTTAGGGTTTCTTGAGGTTTTACCCACGTTACCCCACACTGTGTCCCAACATATTTCTGGCATATTTCCCAAATCTCCGTTCCGCACACCTTCCACCAGAAGCCGTGTA
Source organism: Nothobranchius furzeri (assembly GCF_043380555.1). NCBI lineage: Eukaryota > Metazoa > Chordata > Actinopteri > Cyprinodontiformes > Nothobranchiidae > Nothobranchius > Nothobranchius furzeri. The sequence goes on along the minus strand of NC_091746.1, from coordinate 69,041,410 downwards.
TGTGGGTTTAAAATGTATTTATATAATTTAGATGCTGTGCCTCGTAGCCTTGTCTGAGCAGCTAATAAGTCCCGAAACGGGTGCGTTGGTAATGGCCTGCCCCAAGGGACCCTGTCAGGACTCAGGTATCTCCCGGCTGACTTTCGGACCACAACTCCCGACATGCTCCTCATGGGGAGCTCCCAGCGTGCTCCTCTCGGGGATTCCCTCCACGTCACAGCCAAGCAAGGCTATATATGGAAGACGCCGGTACCGGCTTCTCATCTCAGTCATCGTTTCTTCCTCACAGAGATACGACCGGAGAAATAATAAAACTGTTAAACGTCTCACCTTGTTCGTCTCCTTCATCCAGTCTGATCAGCCCGACAGGATGACTGAGATCCAAGTAGATCCGACGGAGATCGATCGTCTCCGCCACGAGAACGTGCAGCTGCGTTCCATGGTAGATCAGCTCAACACCAAGGTGAACTCCTTGTCCGACCACACCCTGCGTCTATCCACGGCTCTCACGGCTCTCCAACAACAAGCAAACGATCAGCAGCAACAGATCGCGGCACTCCAGCATCCAACCCGCTCTGCTCCTAGGGAGGAGCCCCACTTCAGCCTGCCGGAGAGGTGGAACGGAGGGACGGGGAGCCCTGATGGTCTGCTCGCCACGCTGGACATGCAGTTCGAGTGCCAACCTGGACGCTACCCATCTGCGCGCTCCCGAGTGGCGCATCTCACCTCCCTGCTCTCCGGACGCGCCGCGGAGTGGGCTGCTGCGCTTTACAATTCCAAATCCCCTGCCTGCAACGACTATGCTGCGTTTGTGTCTGCTCTCCGGAAGACCTTTGTTCCCCCCAGCAGCGAAGTGGGAGCAGAGACACGCCTTCTCAAACTCCGCCAGCGGGAACGCTCGGTGTGCGCTTATGCGTCGGAGTTCCGCACCATCTCCGCCAAGCTGCAGTGGAATGACTCCGCTCTGCGGGCCGCCTTCCTGGAGGGGCTGGCACCCTACATCCATGATGAGTTGGCGGGAAGGGAGCTGCCTCAGACCCTGGATGAGGTGGTTGATCTGGCGCTGCGCATCGACCAGCGGGTTCTGGTTCGACCCAAGTTATCCACGCGTCCCCCCAGGATGCCGGTGCCTCGCCCTCGTTCACCCACGCCAGCTCCTGTACCCATGCTGACGGAGGAGCCCATGCAGCTCGGCCACCTTCCCCCCGAGGAGAGACAACGACGGTGGCGCGAGGGCCTCTGTGCCTACTGTGGCTCTCCCGACCACCGACGCCTGGACTGCCCGCGACGATCGGGAAACGGGGGGCCCCACTGAGTATTGGGGTCGCTCAGTCTGGGTCTTCTTCTACCCCTGTCGCTACTAACCGTCTCCTTATTCCTGTCACCCTCCTCCATGGTGAGGCCTCACTCCACGTAAACGCATTGGTGGACTCGGGGGCCGCGGACAATTTCATGGACCTGGATCTGGCAAAACGCCTACGGATCCCCCTACAACCCCTGGAGAGGGTTATACCAGTGACCTCGGTGGACGGTAGGCCTCTCCAACCCTACCCAGTCCGAGACCGAACCCAGCCACTCCGTATGATCACCCAAGGCCACCAGGAGACCCTCCATTTCCTGATCATTTCTGCTCCCTCTTCTCCCCTAATCCTGGGGTTCCCCTGGCTCCGTCTCCACGACCCTCATATTTCCTGGTCCCAGAACCGCCTGCTGGGCTGGGGGACCTCGTGCCAGACCCACCTCGCTCCTCCTCCATCCTCGGCGGGTCTTCCGGACGGGGGCCCCAGCTCCACACCGCCCCACCTGCCGCTGCCCTATCGGGACCTGGCCGCGGTGTTCGACAAGCGGCGCGCCACCTCCCTGCCACCTCACCGGCCATATGATATGGAGATCAAGCTGCTACCCGGAACCAGTCCTCCCCGCGGGCGCCTTTTCTCTCTCGCGCCTCCCGAGACCAAAGCGATGGAAGAATATATCGCCCAGGCCCTCCAGCAGGGGTTCATTCGACCCTCCTCCTCTCCGGGTGCCGCTGGCTTCTTCTTCGTGAGGAAAAAGGAAGGCGATCTTCGCCCCTGCATAGACTATCGGGGTCTGAACAAGATCACGGTCAAGGACCGCCATCCTCTGCCGCTCCTCACTACCGCTCTGGATGCCATCTCCCAGGCACGGATCTTTACGAAACTGGATCTCCGGAGCGCCTACAATCTGGTCCGTATAAAGGCCGGGGATGAGTGGAAGACCGCTTTCATAACACCCACCGGCCACTGGGAGTACCTGGTTATGCCCTTCGGACTATGCAATAGCCCTGCTGTCTTCCAACGTCTCATTAATGATGTCCTCCGCGACATGCTGGGACGGTGGGTGTTCGCCTATCTGGACGATATACTGATCTACTCCAAATCCGAGGCCGAACACATCCATCATGTTCGCGCCGTCCTGACCCGGCTCCTGGACCACAACTTGTACTGTAAACCCGAGAAATGCTCCTTCCATCAGCAGTCCATATCCTTCCTGGGTTACAGGATCTCGGACGAAGGGATAACCATGGACCCTCAGAAAATCCAGGCGGTGAAGGACTGGCCCTTGCCAACCAGCCTGAAACAACTGCAGAGTTTTCTGGGTTTCTGCAACTTTTACCGCCGTTTTATAAAGAACTATAGCACCCTCGTAGCCCCTCTCACCTCTCTCACTCGACCAGGCTCCCCTGGCCAGCCGTTTCATCTAACTCCCGACGCCATTCGGGCCTTCCACCACCTGGTCACCCGCTTTACCTCGGCCCCGATCCTCCGCCATCCAGATCCTGCAGTCCCCTTTGTGGTCGAGGTCGACGCCTCTGACGTCGGCGCCGGCGCCATCCTGTCTCAAGGCGGGCCCGACGACAGGCTCCATCCCTGCGCCTACTTCTCCAGGAAGTTTTCCACCACCCAGCAGAAGTACGGTGTGGGCGACCGTGAGTTACTGGCCATAAAATGGGCATTGGAGGAATGGAGGCAGTGGCTTCTGGGCACCACTCAGCCTTTCACGATCTGGACTGACCATCAGAACCTGACCCACATAAAATCTGCCAAGCAGCTTAATCCTCGCCAGGCTCGCTGGGCCCTCTTCTTTGAACCCTACGACTTCCATCTCGCCTACCGCCCGGGAGCCAAGAACCAGAAGGCGGACGCCCTCTCCCGCCAATTCACCCACTCCTCGCCCTCGTCCGAGCCAGCGCCAATCCTCCCGGAACACCGTTTCCTGGGCCAACTGAGGTGGCCGTTGGAGGAAGCTATCCAGAACGCCCTCCGGGACGACCCCGCACCTCCTGAGACCCCCGCGGGTCGCCTCTATGTCCCCACGGCCTGTCGCAGCGAGGCGTTGTCCTGGGCCCACTCATCACGCCTGTCTGGCCACGCTGGTTTCTCCAGAACTCTTAAATTCCTCCAGCGAGCCCTCTGGTGGCCAGGCATGGCGAGGGATGTGAAAGAATACACCAGCGCCTGTGACGTCTGTGCCCGCTCCAAGAACCCCAACCAGGCCTCGGCTGGTGCCCTCCGACCTCTTCCGGTGCCCAGCCGCCCCTGGTCCCACGTGGGGCTGGACTTCGTCACAGGTCTCCCGTCGGTCAATAACCTCAACACTGTCATGACGGTTACGGACCGCTTTTCCAAGTCTGTCCATTTCATCGCCCTTCCGGGTCTCCCCTCAGCCCAACGCACAGCGGAACTGTTCCTGGAGAACGTGGTGCGCCTCCACGGGTTCCCAGTCGACGTGGTCTCGGATCGGGGGCCCCAGTTCACGGCCCGGTTCTGGAAAGCTTTCTGTCGGCTGATGGGAGCATCGGTCAGTCTATCCTCAGGCTACCACCCGCAGACCAATGGCCAGACGGAGCGGGCTAACCAACAGCTGGGTCGGTACCTTCGTTGTTTTGTCTCGGCTCAACCCTCACAGTGGCCTAAATACCTCCTCTGGGCGGAGCTGTCCCACAATCTTCACACCTCATCTGCCACTCGGCTGTCCCCTTTCGAGGTCTGCTATGGCTTCCAGCCCCCGGTCTTTGCCCACCAAGAACCCGAGGTCGCCGTTCCAGCAGCGGAAGCCATGGTGAGACGCTGCAAGAGCGCCTGGATCAAAGCACGAGCCTCCATAACCAGAGCTAACACCAGCTATGCTCGCCAGCATCTCCGTCGACACCGTCCTGGTCCCTCCTATGCTCCTGGGGACAAGGTCTGGGTGTCCACGGCTGACCTTCGGGTCCGTGCCGGGGCCAAGAAACTCGCTCCTCGGTTCCTCGGCCCATACCCCATCCAAAGGGTCATCAACCCGGTCACGTACCGGTTGCGACTGCCGGCTACTCTCCGCATCCATCCCACCTTCCATACCTCCCGGCTCAAGCCCTTCGTGGAGTCCTCTCTTCTCCCGCCTCCGGCTCCGGCGCCGCCTCCTGCCCGCTTGCTCGACGGTGAGCCTATCTACACCGTCCGGCGCATCCTGGACGCTCGCCGCAGGGGTCGGGGCTGGCAGTACCTAGTGGACTGGAAGGACTATGGCCCCGAGGAACGCTCCTGGGAGCCGGCTCGGTCCATCCTGGACCCTTCCCTGATCTCCGACTTCTGGGTCTGCCGGGGTCGCGCTGGGACTTCTGGAGCCGTCCCTGGACCGGGGGGTCCTGTCAGGACTCAGGTATCTCCCGGCTGACTTTCGGACCACAACTCCCGACATGCTCCTCATGGGGAGCTCCCAGCGTGCTCCTCTCGGGGATTCCCTCCACGTCACAGCCAAGCAAGGCTATATATGGAAGACGCCGGTACCGGCTTCTCATCTCAGTCATCGTTTCTTCCTCACAGAGATACGACCGGAGAAATAATAAAACTGTTAAACGTCTCACCTTGTTCGTCTCCTTCATCCAGTCTGATCAGCCCGACAGACCCCATAGGCCTTCATGGCCGACCTCAGCTGCAAATAAAATAAAAACGAAGAACCCAGTAGATTATACTCTGTTCTCAGGTCACTGAATGCGCGTAGACCCTCCTCATTGTTCAAGTCATCTAAGATATTTACCCTTTTCTCTTTCCACTGAGGAAAGGAGATTGTCTTTTTCCTGATGAGGATATAGTAATTATTAAAGGTGGGTGTGTGTTTATGCCACTTCAAGTCAATTTTTTTGTATTTTAACACTGTTTGAGATATTTTGAGTGCATAAGTTATTATCGGACCAAAACGTGTTCTGGCCTCCCGCATCGGCACCCCTGAAAAGACTACATCCGGCGGTCTGTAGGGTTGAGCGATATTTTCTTCAAATGATTTCCATGAAGCGGTGGAATTAGGATCAAACCAAATAGAGAGGGGCCGGAGGAAGAAGGACCAGAAGTACACCTTGAAATTCGGGATAGCTAATCCTCCAATGGTTTTATCTTGCTGTAGTGTATTTAGTTTCACTTGGGGCCTTTTCCAATCCCAAATAAATTTTGTTATCATAGAGTGCATTTTCTCCCAATAGCTCTTTGGGGGAGCCAGTGGGATCATTGAGGAGTAAAAATTTATCTGGGTAAGAACGTCCATTTTAACTATGGAAACCCAAGCCTGCAAGGAATTTGGGAGTTTGGACCAACGTTCCAAATCTTTTTCAATGAGATCTCATATACTTGAGAACTTTTTTGTCACTATACTGTAAATGGAAGGACAGATAGTGATTCCCAGATATTTAAAGTCCTTCACTGTCGGGATGCTAGGTGGTAATGGTATCTCTAGTTTTGCCGAATTTAGGTGTAGTTAAGAAGACTTGGTCCAATTTATTTTGTACCCAGACAGTGAACTAAATCGGTCAAAAATTGATAGTAGATGTGGTAGGGAGGATCCCGCTTCTCTAATGTACAGTAATATGTCATCAGCATATGAAGATATATGGTGTTCAGTGTTACCGAGGACTATTGGGAGGATTGAGGGATGCTGCCTAATTCTCTGTGCAAGTGGCTCTAATGAGAGGGCAAACAGCAGAGGGGAGAGAGGGAAACCCTGACGGGTGCCCCTTCTAATTGAGAATAGTGAGCTACAAAATCCGCGTGTGAGTACCATCGCACTCGGGCTTGCATGTAGCACTTTAACCATATTAATGAATTGGGGATCCATATTGTATTTATGCAGTGTGGCCCAGAGATAGTCCCACTCAAGTCTGTGCTTTCTCAGCGTCAAGAGACAAGACTGAGCATGGGTTATCGGATGCTTTTGCTGCCTGCGTTATGTGGAGGAGTCGACGAATGTTGTCAGATGCCAGCCTGCCCTTTATAAAAACCAGTTTGATTGTTATGCACCAAATTAGGGAGGTGTTTTTCCATCCGCATGGCGAGTAGTTTAGCAAATAGCTTGATGGCATAGCATGAATGTCAGCCAAAGTTCTAAGCTCACGATTCATCTCGACAATTATGTGAGTCTGTGAATTCACAGCGTGGTGTAATCCATCCCTGAGCTCGGGGAGAGCGCCAATATTCCTCGACAGCTCGTTAATTTTCTGGTAAGCCAGGAAGCCTCCTTGGCCAAAAAGCAGGAAACCTGACACCAACACCACAAATATCCAGACATATGAGGGTTATGTCTGCTTAGTTAGGCAGAGCCAACCCATTCAATGTTTAGAAAACTAATAAAAGAAGTTTAAACCGAACCCCCCACCCATCCTATAAAGCCCCATGCAATTTGAACTGAGCATTAGCCAGTAGCGTTAGGCTACTGCTAAGTATAGATGCCAATCACAGAGCCTGCACAAGAGTCTGTGGACGCACCTAGACTGATGTAGCCTGGCACCATCCTATGTGAATATACAGTCTGGCCACGATCCATAGGGGGAGCTTAGCCATGGGGCGGGATCTACGGTTGTCTTTCAAACTGTATATGCCTGCTATTGGACAATGAGTAACCTGACTGTCCACCATACTCTGTCAAAGAAGATGCAAATACATTGTTTTTCCAAATAAAGGACCTAATGGGATATTTCACCCAAAATTGAAATTTTTTCTGTTGACATATTTCCTAGGGTTAGATAAGTGGGGGAAAACAATTTTTAACCAGCCCAGTCATTCTCCTGACCCGGCTGAACTCCTTTCACTTTAGCCTAGCATAAAACACAGTAAGTGAATGGATCCAACTAGCATTGTGAGTTAAAACGTCCTTAAAAGCCCTCAGTAGTGATCCCAATTCTGCTCGGTGACCTAAATAATGAGACTGACTGCGCCATTTTAGACTTTTGACTACTTTATTACATTGTGTAAGCTTTTCCTGCCAACATCTTACACCCTGCAGTAATGTGGTGGATTGTCTCAGGGCCCTCTTTGCATAGCCCACACCCTGGGTCTTGTCTAGTGTAGTATGTTTATGTTTATGTTTATGTGCTTAGCAGACGCTTTTACCCAAAGCGACTTACAATTTTTTTAACCTATAGGGCATGTTGTGATCTGTGGGGGAAACCGGAGTACCCGCAGGAAACCCACGCATGCATGGGGAGAACACACAACTCCACGCAGAAAGGCCGCAGCCGAGTTTCGAACCTGCGACCTTCGTGTTGCGAGGCAACAGTGCTAACCACTGCGCCACCATGCACCATGTATGAGTAGTAGATCTCATACACACATGCATATATATATATATATATGCATGTGTGTATGAGTAGTAGATCTCATACACACATGCATATATATATATATATATATATATATATATATATACTCATACAATACCACCAGACGTACACACACACCAAATAGTTCCCGAGCGCGGCTTGTCTGCAGCTCACCGCTCCCCCCAGGGGATGGGTCAAATGCGGAGAATAAATTTCGCACACACACCTGTGTGTGTGACAACTAATGGGACTTTAACACACACACACACACACACACACACACACACACACACACACACACACACACACACACACACACACACACACACACACACACATACAGCAGCATAACTTTAGAATAATAATCATAAAATGATGTGTTTAACTCCTTTGGCCAGGTTAGAGGTGCGCGTTCGTGAAGAGGATGCGTTGTTTCAGCTGTAATCACAGAAGTAGGGTGAGGGGCTTAAAGGTGCAATACATTCTTCTGCCTCTAGATGGTGTCCTGAGAGAAAAAAACTGGATTTCTGCTTTAACAGAGCTAGCTACAACTTTCCACCTGTTGTCTGTGTTTTAGCTAAGCTAATTGCTGCCAGATTTTGTTTTGTATTTACTCATCAAAGTGATTTTGAGCACATTTTGTCAAACATAGAACTTTAATGTAATCATACCAGTTTTATTATTGAACATTTATGTCAGTAAAATGTTCTCTTTGGGTGGGGAACCGTTGCTACGCGTAGATATGACCATGGAGTAAAAAACATTTAAAACGACTTCCAGGATTCCAGCACCTTTGTTGTAAAGGACCTCTAGAAGTCACATCCCGTGGATCACTTTGCCATTCTTGTATCTTGGCCGCTAAAGCAGAAATATTCCATTTAGGATTTTTTATAGCAAAGTTATCCAGTATTCTTTTGTTGAAGATAAAGCAAAATTCAGCTAAAGAGGAATTCAAGTGTATTTCCCAAAAGTGTAAACTCTTCCTGTAAGTTGATTTTAAAAGAGGAAAACTTATTTTTTCTAAATGTACGCCTGAGTTCATAACTAATCAGTTTTGTGTCTTTTCTGTTCCAATCAGTCTGCAAACAACAAATAATAATATAATAATAATACATTTTATTTCAAAGCGCCTTTCAGGACACCCAAGGTCACTTTACACAACACACGTAATAAAATACAATAAAACAATAGTAAAACCCAAAGAAGAAAAAACAGAGAGAAACATTTCAATAAAATCAGAGGTTGTAGGCAGATTTAAACATGTGTGTTTTTAGTTTTGATTGGAAAAGGGTAAAACTGTCGATGTTCCTGATGTCTGGGGGAAGTGAGTTCCAGAGTCGAGGAGCAGAGCGGCTGAAAGCTCTGCTCCCCATGGTAGCGAGACGGGCAGAAGGAACCGCAAGATGGATGGAAGAAGAAGATCTGAGTGAACGGGACGGGGTGTGAATACTTATAAGGTCTGAGATATATGGAGGAGAGAGGTTGTGGATTGCTTTGAAGGTATGGAGGAGAATTTTGAAGATGGGCCTGAATTTAACTGGGAGCCAGTGGAGCTGCTGGAGAACCGGCGTGATGTGGTGAAAGGAAGGGGTTCTGGTGATAATACGGGCTGCTGAATTCTGGACCAGTTGCAGTTTATGAAGGAGTTTGTTGGGGAGACCATAAAGAAGTGAATTGCAATAGTCGAGACGGGAGGTGACGAGGCTGTGGACGAGAATGGCGGCAGTGTGAGGGGTCAGTGAGGGACGAAGACGGTTTATGGAACGTAGATGGAAGTATGCTGACCGAATTAAGTTATTAATGTGAGCCTGAAAAGAAAGGGAGCTGTCGAGAATGACACCCAGACTCTTGACATGAGGTGAGGGGGAGACTGTGGCACTGTCAATAGTTAAAGAAAAGCTGTCAGATGTTGAGAGGGTGGAGTTAGTGCCAACTAGAAGAAGTTCAGTTTTATTGCCGTTGAGTTTGAGGAAATTAGAGGTGAACCATGATTTGATTTCAGAGAGGCAGAGTGTAAGGGAGGATGGTGGGAGAGTTGAGTTGGGCTTACTGGAAATGTAGAGCTGGGTGTCATCTGCAAAGCAGTGAAACTGGATATTGAATTTGCGGAAGATTTTGCCGATAGGGAGGAGATATACTATGAAGAGGAGGGGCCCCAGGACAGAGCCCTGGGGCACACCTGACTTGACTGGGGAGGGTTCTGAGGTAAAGGATTTTAACTGGATGAACTGAGTGCGGCCAGTAATGTAAGATTGAAACCAGTGGAGGGGGGTGTGAGTGATGCCTAAGGAAGAGAGTCTATTAAGGAGGATGGGATGAGAAATGGTGTCAAAGGCCGCACTCAGATCGAGGAGAATGAGAATAGAGATTAAACCAGAATCAGCAGCAATGAGTAGGTCGTTAGTGATCTTGATGAGAGCTGTTTCTGTGCTGTGGTGGGGACGGAAGCCAGACTGAAACTGTTCATAAAGGTTATTGCGGGTGAGATGTGAATGGAGCTGAGATGCAACAGTTTTCTCAAGGACTTTGGAAATGAAGGGAAGATGGGAAATGGGACGGAGGTTATTGAAATCATTGGGATCTAAACCAGGTTTTTTTAGAATAGGGCTGACTGAAGCGGATTTGAATAGGGAT